>NC_089742.1:7698196-7710696 GCF_040412425.1 Macrobrachium rosenbergii
TATCATTCGTATCTAAGTGTTTGTTTGTGGACGCCATGGCATTACATCTCGAAAACTGGTCGATGGATCTATCCGGAAATAGAGGAAATACTCCATAACATGACCCTCTCAGATGATTACCTTTAGGTAGAAGTCTGCTTAGACCTGAGGATTTGTGGGAATGATTATTATTTGCCCATTATGGGCTTCATAGTCTACCACAAGTTTTCTGACATCTGTCTAATGCGTAAATAATATAACGGCAATTCCTCATTAATAATATTTACCAAGGTTACCCGAAGACAATGGTTTAAATTATGTGAGGAAAAAAAATGATGTCACATAGAGGTTCTCTTCTGTCGTGGGATGGTATTTTTAAAGGGTAAAGGAAAACAGAATTATAAATACAAGTATAAAGGAATGTTTCCTTCGCAGAGATTTACAAAAACAGATAAAAGTATGCTACCAGCAAAGTACCTAAAATTGAAAATAAAAGGATTTTAGTGCATGACTAAATAAATGTCCTGAATGACTTAAAATGACGGTCATGATAAACTTGCAAATAACGTGAAGTAGACTGAACGACCATCTAAATGACTTAACATCATGTGGTCTCGCAAACTTTTCAAGTGAAAGAAAGGGGTCAATAATGACCTCCCGAAGTACTTGCTAAACTGGGTTCATTCGAGGGTTGAGAATAAAGTTTGCGGTTTATACCCTGTTTATATCTTCCACAGATTGCATGAAGGCTTGATAAGGTTCGTATTAACGCAGCGAATTGGGTAAGAGAATAAGAATGCTATGTGTGCTTGAAGGAAACACTGTCCTTCACCGAAGTACTGAATTATTGTGTACTAAGATGGGTAGAATGCTAATCAAGATATTGCAAAAATACGCTGCTCCTTGGACTACCTCACTTCACTCAACATAGATTAAAGATAATCGATTCTGATGTTAAGACGAAACCACCATGTACATATCCATTAATTTGAAACTAAATATTTATAGGAAGTCAGTGATATTGTCAAAGATGAACGGAACAGTAACTCAGATTAACAACTCAATCATACCCTGTAGTGAACAAATCAGCCATTCGTTGTCCATAGTGATTCACAGACGTGAATTACTATGGACAGAGAAACATGAAATATTGAAAAGTTAAGAACTTCAAAATGTTTAAGAATGTTTACGAATAAATGGAAAAAAGACAGCAGCGTGAAACTCTCTACCATCCCCCCACTTCTCTCTCTCTCTCTCTCTCTCTCTCTCTCTCTCATAGTATCACTACAAAGCACAATCAACCGAATTCCACAGCATTATAAAGCCGAGTTAGTACTTTAGATTAAATCATAATATTTTGGGAGATTTATTCGGCAATATATTTGGAGTTCAAGCAACATTGTTCTTATCAACTTTGCTGAACCTCAGCAGATTCTAAATCTTCCTGTTAGTTTCCAATTAATTTCAGATTTATCAAATGTCTATTTTACTTAGTTTAATGCTGGTATTTATTTCCAGGAAGTCGCGGAAAAGGTAAGCATAAGGGATGCTCGGATGACTTATCTTGAATTAATAATTGAATAAGAAATGTATCAAGGTAAATATGTTTACGTTTTCGAGCATAATTTTTATTATAATTCTTGAAAACTTCTTTACTGAAAAGTGAAATATTTATTCGTATTTATATCATTATCTAGATTTAAATGTAAGGTCTGTTCATTGTCTTGTAGAAGGCAAAGAACATTTTTTCTTGTTTTAACTACCAACCTTCAGTTGATATACAGTAAAAGTGTTTGTTTTAATTTTTGTAGGGTAAAATTACTTATATACTGAAAATCCCCTCGACTTGGGACCACTTGTATATATATATATATATATATATATATATATATATATATATATATATATATATATATATATATATATATAGATAGATACATATATATATATATATATATATATATATATATATATATATATATATATATATATATATATATATTACCATCAAAATATCTGGTACTTTAAAGGCTAAAAAACTTCTATAAATGGCACAGAAATGTTCACAATGAAAGACTACGCAGCAGTAGATCTCTTCGCAATTCCATATGAATATTATCTTAAAATTAAGAAATAAATGACTTCCAAATACTTTTCATTCGTCTGGTGTTTAATGCTTTACCATTTAAAAGATCTTACTAAAATATTACATTCAATATATGCATTTGTGTGAATAATATATTTGCTAATTTATGAACAACAGTGAAAGAATAAGTTAAAGTGAGATCTGATTTAGTGCTCTCAAAGCAATTTTTCAACATAATATTGCATTTGTGATATTTCAAGATGATTATACAAAATATAAACTCGATTGTCGTGCAGTAAATCAGTACAAATATATTTCTTTATTCACCCTAAGATTCAAGGATATTGTTATTACAAAAACGTAGTATCCGAGGCAGTTCCCAAATTTAAAAGCCATTATAAAGTAACAAGAGACGTGATTACATAATCTAACAAGAATTGGCACAGGTAGTGTGTGGTATGTATGTTTTATTATGAAAAGTAATGGATATCTAGGATCATGTTCCTTTTTATTCCATTAAATTGGAATTCCAGCCTGGAAGGCTACAACCTTGAAATTGTAGCTCACAGCCGGAAATGCTTAGTGTTAGGTTTATTCACTTTGGAGGCCTTGGGTATACATACTTACAAATACAAACTTTTTTGTTGGGGGGGTGGGGGAGAGTTGACTGTTAGAGTGCAATTTTACAAAGTGGTACATAAAAATGTGACAACATACAACTAGCTAACCAGATTAATGACGCTGGATTATTTATGTAAGTTTAATGATGCATATTGACAGAGAGAGAGAAAAAAATAGAATGGAAAAAAAGTTGAGAGTAGAAGAAATTCTTGCAGTTTTGATCTGTTCTTATCGGCGTCCTTTATAGCTATTATATCTTCAAAAGGACGTATATAATTTTTCTCTCTACTATTCTTTACATCGTACTTTCGTTTTTATTCTCGGCCTTTTTTGCTCTCTCTCTCTTCAGCCTACTGTTTATTTTTCTTGTTCCCATACCATTACCAACAAAGTTCTGCTAGTCAGACAATTCTATTTTTGTTATTTTACCTCAGTACTTGTTCTTCATGCTAAGAGCTGGGTGACTTGGTCCTCAAAGCTGGGTTATGTCTAGAGATTTCATACATCTGTCCATCCATCCCTTTATTTTCCCTTCATTTCTCTCTCCTTTATTCTGTCATTATTTATATTCTCTTTGTTTCACCTTCTTCATCTCCTACAGTCATTCTGTTTCCCCCATAATCTGCAGGTTCTCTTTCTAAACTGTCCTCTTCTTGTCTCATTCTATTTCCTAATTTTTTCCTACAATTTAATTTTTCTTGGTAATCCCTATCATCATCTGCGCACCTCATATTCCTCACCACCTTACGATTTTTTTCTTCTCTTTTATTATCTTCACCGTACTTAACACCATATTTTTACGATATCCCAATGTATTATTTAAAGGTATTTTATGCGCGTAGTTTTTGGAAAGACTATCAATTTATCTCGTTTAATTACAGAGAATGCCATTATGCCACCATAAACAAGGAAAGATCATCAAGGACACAAAATTTATGAGGTATTTACTAGGAAGAGGATGCAAGTATGTTAATGACGCTGGGATATTTTTCTTCCTCTGGTCGGAGGGAGATAAATTAATGAGATCTTCGCCCCTCTGCTCTTTCGCTTTTACTGCTCTGCAGAAACGTTTTCTCCCCCGTTATGGTATGCCAGCGTAAACGATCTCTTAGGTAAGAAAAAAAAAATAAATTCTCACATTTTCCTTCATAAGCTGACTCTCGAAAAGATAAATAACAGCTATTTGGTTTTTCTTAGTCTTAGAAATTACAGCATTCCAGCTTATAACCCATCTTTTTGTTTACCATTCCAAAGACCAACCCCCACTTATTCTTATCTTGCTGAGTATATATATACATACACACACACACACACACATATATATATATATATATATATATATATATATATATATATAATATTGCTTTCAATAAAGGTAAACGTTAAAAATCTTTGTGATGACAGAATTGGATGTTAAGGAATCTTCAGCACTTTTTGTGGAATTTTATTTTACTTATATTTACAACATAAATAAAGTATGAGCTGTTGACTTCGTGTTCAAGAAAATACAAATAAAACGTGGGCCGAAATTTCTTTGGCGAAATCGAGTTTTCTGTACAGCGTTTAATGCTATATGAAACTTTCGCAACGCAACCACGGTCCGGTGGTGGCTTCAGCCACGGCCCATGAAACTCAGCCACGATCCGGTGGTGGATTGTGTTGCTGGTACATATAGTGGTGTCAGAAGTCTGATTACGACTAACTTTAACCTTTAATAAAAGAAAAGCTACTAAGGATAGATGGCTGCAAGTTGGTATGTTTGATGAATGGAGGGCGGATGATCAACATACCAGTTTGCAGTCCTCTAGCCTCATTAGTTTTTCAGATCTGAGGGCGGATAGAAAAAGTGCGGACGGACAGACAAAACCGTCACAATAGTTTTCTTTTATAGAAAACTAAAACTATGTCAAATACATATGTGGCGTCTTGTTATGAGAAAACAAGAAATTTGTATCATGATTATAAGTTATTTAAAGTGGCAAAATTATGCAAAGGTATAAAAAACACCCGCTAATACAGCATATAAGAACGGTATGTCCTGAGATAAAGTAGCTATAGATTTGCTGAGAGAAACATGTATCAGGACTAGGAGGTCGGAAATAGATAAACCTAAAAGAAGTCAGTCTAGGAAACTTAGATAGGCTAATGAACAACTGTGTATTAAAATAATAACGAGGCAATGCTGTAAGAACAGAAGAAATACGAGAACCGCAGACATACCTGCTTTTTAAATTACCAGTGGGGAAACTATTTTTATGTAATCGCAGAACTTCAGTCTTTATGAAGATATTAATTCACATGAAATTCATTTCCAAGGTTTCAAAATTTATTTGCCGTTCTCTACTTTTCATTCAGGTCTGTCTAATTCGTTCTACAAAACTGGTCCCTCTAGTCGTGGACATTTTTCATAGGCAGTACATTTTGACAGTTGTATCTAAAGAATAATGTGCATAGATTTTTTAACGATTTCTCTTCATACCTTCATTATCCTTCTTAGCTCGGTCTATCTTTTCCAAATTTTCCCCACCTTCGTTATTCTTTTTTCTTTCCCTTATCTCGCAAGATAAATTTTCACCTCTCTTTTCTCATTTTTGAAGCTGTTCATTTTCCAGAAATATCACCTGTGATCAATATTAAGCGGCTAATTTGCATTCTAATGACGCCAGACGCAAAAGAATCCATTTCCCTTTATGGCCTCCCTTTTCAGCCCTGTGAACAAAGTGTACGTTTCTTTCATCCCGTTGTCCTTTATAAGAACAATACATACCTATTATCGATTATGCATCTTTTTGATATTTGGCATTGTTAAATATGAGGAAAGCAGGGAACTTATGTTTCAACGATTGATTAATTTCCATGTAATAGGTATCCCTCGAAACGTACGATTAATATTCAACGACACACATGTGTATATATATATATATATATATATATATATATATATATATATATATATATATATATATATATAATATATATACATATATATATTTATATATATATATATATATATATATATATATATATATATATATATATATATATATATATATATATACATATATACAGTGGGACCATGGTTCATGAACGTAATCAGTTCCATGACTCAGTTCACGAACCAAAATGTCTGCAAACGGAAAAAATTTTTCCCAATGAATTTAATGTAAATGTATGTATATACAGAAACATTGCATTTTTTTCTTTTTTAAATTTTATCTTATGACAAGAATACAGAATGAAATTAAAATAACCTTAATTATAGACAAATAACAATAAATTAAATAAAACAGTACATGCACACTGTACTTTACCATGGTTGTAGATAGTTGCTGGCACCGGTGGATGGCAGAGGAGGAGAGGGGGAAGTTACTGCTTTGAAGGGGAACCCCCTTCCATAAAAACACTGGGCAACTCAGTTTCAGTTTTTTTCTCTTTTCTATGGATCTTTTTAGGTGGTTCCTTTTTTTGATTTTTGTACAAAAAATTTATCTAAATAAATGTCTTCCTTTGCTGCAGAATTTTCCTGAAGTGGGACATAGCATTGTTATTTAAAATGTTAATTGCCCTATTGGCTAGAACTTTGTCAGGTAGGTGTTTTTCAATAAATTCCTGCACCTCTCTCCACTTACTATAAATATTTTTCATCTGAACTCTAGTAATTTTCTCCCTATCCTCCTCTTCCTCTCGTATGGCCTTCACCTGGTCACTTTGCAACTCCACAAACTCATTTGTCCCTCACCTCTGGACACGTTCAAAAGTGAATCTTATTTCAAAACCTTTGGCCACTTGAGAAGAATTCAGAGCTTTAGATCTCTGCCAAGTTCACCTGTGAGAATTATTTACAGTCTCATCCAGTGACAGAGAAGTCATAAATGTCCAAAGAAAAGCTGTTTTCTTATTCTATGTTACCATAGAAAAACATAAAAAAAATAACAACCTTATTCTAGAGATACCTCATAATAACTGTTGAGAGATGTGAAGGAAAAGTGAACTAAACTAATACAAAAAATGTTAGCGACCTTCAAAGAACATCTACCAAGCAAATAACCATAGTTATTAGGGCAATCATTTCATTTAAGGTTACGCACCTGAGAATTATGGTGTTGCAAGTGATACAAATAACAGACACAAAATTGTTACAAAGACCGATGAGTTGGGTTATCTCATTGGTGGTATTAGCAGTCACAGACAAGACACCCAGGAGGTCCTTGACCACTTTAGAAAAGCAGAGCCAACGATGGCTAACTGCATGGATTACTCTTTATTCTATTATGTTTTGTCAAACTTAAATGCATATCAAGGCTAAAAGGAACCACTCATCCGAAGTAAGCAGCAGTGTTGATACTACTGGTCCCAGCACCATTACCAGCTCCAGCATTTAGACCTGCACTTACAGAAGCCCAGTAAACTACTTTAATGCTACTACTGCTACTACAGAAGTCCAGCATGAATACAAAATCCATTAGTAAAAGCAGTGAAATTGCAACGAATATGATAGGGTGCTATCAAGAAATATAACTAGGCGGTCCCAGCACTGTCACCTATTGCCATAGTACCCCTCTATTACCTCCTCCCCTTTTCCCTCCTGTTCAAAACCACCTGTGTTTGCACTACTTTCTGATCCCAAGAACTAAGATGATCTCATATAATCATAGGTCACCTTGCGACAGTTGGACTATATGCTTGACTCAGTATTAAAATGTACCATAAAGAAAATAGCCTCGTAGGGAGAGAGCGCAGTCAGTGTACCTCACTGTAGTTATTACTAAAAGGTGTCTGCACGTCCCTTCAGGCCCTTACTGCACCCACGTTTTAATACTTTTACTTTCTTCTGTCTTACTGTTTAGCCTTCCTATCTATTATTTCTAGGGTTTTCTCTCAGCTACACCATTAGATCCTTATACTCTGTCCTTCTTATTATCTGGAAGGCTTATCTCGCCGTCCAACCACTTCAACTACATTTTTCACTGTCGTAAGCACTAAATAGCAGAAAGTATCCCAGCTCTTGACCTGACAGCCTAAAGGAGTTCTCCATGATGAAAAGAAAGAATCCACTTTCTGAAATAATGTCTTAATTCCTTACACAAACCTCTTAGCACCTTATAAAGCCACCCACTTTTTGTAATAAGCACGAGAGTGGTTATTATTCTTCTGGATAACGACCGCGTTTTTTTCTCCACCTGCTAAATCCTCCTTTATCTGTTTGGTCCTTCTGCCACTAGTTAACTGGAACTCTCTCTCTCTCTCTCTCTCTCTCTCTCTCTCTCTCTCTCTCTCTCTCTCTCTCTCTCTACAATCTTTGTTAGTTATTTAAAACTGCGTGACATTGCTCTTAGCCATATCTTTGTTGGAAAATTTTGTTTTTGATTTTGTCCGCTTTCAGCCCTCTAAGTACTTACCGATGGAAACAATGCCATTCCTCTTTCTTTCATTTGAGTTTAACTTAAACTACTGAATCATGGATGAATGCCCTGTCCAGAATCCCTTCCGCAACACTATCCAACTGCGGCACCTTCACAAAATTCTCATAAGCAGTGTGAAGCCTTCTTCTGATATATACTTTCATAAGAGGTTTTTCTTATTTGTCTCAGAAAACATTCCTTTACCCCTCTCAAGCCTTGAATTCAAGTAACAGGACTTTTTATCTCCCCATTTTTTTTATAAACCTCTACTAACTTTATTCACATGAATGCTTAAGGTTCAAATTGGTTTCACTCCTTCCTGTCTGTCCCTTTCCTTATTCCTAATACCATATTTTAATTTTTTTCAAAAAGTTTTAAAATCATCACTGTTAAATATAATCAGTTCCAGAGAAGAATGAGATTATATCTTTTAAATCTAGATACCGTTGTGAAGGATGCATCTAAACTGAAAACATTTAACGAAAGTATCTCCAACAATTAGGCAAAGGACCTATTTACATTCATCAGACTCAGAGGTCAAAAGGAAGAAATTAGGTTTTAATAAAAGGAAAAAAGACGACAATAATAAAACTACCACAAGCAAAGCATTGCATTACAACAGAGTTGTTTGAACTGAAACTGAAAAATCATCTAAATTTAACGCAGAGGATACCATAGCTTAGCTTTGGAATTTATGGAGAATGTCGTCTCTGGTGGCATATTATCAAGTAACCATAACCAGACTAACTACAAAAGCATTGCATAATGTGAAAGTCTCAATAATTCAAGGTACTTCACTTCGTTGGTTGGGTTAAACCTGTTTTTAATTTACTTTTGGGTCTCCTTGCAAATGTTTTCACTCTTTCACTTTGCTATCCATACAGTTAGGCCACTGCTTTGTAACCACGCTGCCATCCATTCTCTAATTTCTCGTACCCTTTTACCCATACAGACATCAACTAGTCATGGAGACACCACACAGCCCTGTTCCAGGGCCAGTTTTGCGCCAAGTTGATCACTTTCTCGTCTACAAACTCTAGCGTGCGTTTCATTGCCATCGTTGTTATCGTTCTCATCAATTTGCCTCGTACCTTCCACATCCTTGCCACCTACCACATTTCCTCGATTTACATTCTAACATAAGATTTCTCTAGGTCATCCATGTACGCCACACATAGAGGCTTTCCTCTGTTCTCACCCTGTCAGACTCTCTAACATCGATTTTATTTTTCAATATATATCATGCCATTCATCGTCCATTGTATAATAAGCAAAGTTATGCCTCTATCATTCTTAGTTTCCTCTATCTTATTTACCCCTACATGGAAAAACTATTATTCGTCTTATTCACTCCACTGACACTTTTTCCCTATCTAGACACGTTACACACCTAATGCAGCAACTCAGTCACATTTTTACCACAGTAGCGAGGCCTCTTCTTCTTAATTCATCAATTTCTTTCGGTGCCTGCCTATCTCTATGTCACTATAAGTAGCTTCTCTATGTATTTTTAAACTTATCTTAACCACCTCCACTCTTGCATCAGCTCTGCTGCTCTTCTGTGGATGTTAGTCTTTTGAGTAAGAGACAGAAACAATGCTGTTAACGCTATTATTAAGAATACATATTTTTTATTAAAACCTTAACAATATCATGGATAGTACGTGATAAATATTTCTCATGTTTATTTCTTCCTGTAAAGAGTTACTTCATTGTGAATACAAACTAAAAAAAAAAAAACTGGTCGAAGGAAAAATCTAGCATAAAAAAATGAAAATTTAGCACTATCGGTAACTGTAATCAGTATTAACTAGGTATAACTAAATATTTTTCATTAACAACTTCTAAATTATATAAGCATCTTATAAGAAAACCCTATCTCAACGACCAAGGAAAAATTATTTTCTAGTAACAAGACGAATAATGAAAAAAAGCAGAAAAAAAATTGAAGCACTGTATTTCGCCACACTCAAAAAGAAAGTATAGAAACTGTGATTGCCCAAACTGTGATTGCCCATGTTTCTTGTTTGGTCCTCAGTCGCACAGACTCCAGTTATCCAACTTTAATACAACAACAGAACGTACAAAATAAATTTAGTCTATTCAGGGAAGGAGAGGTCATAATGGAAGTCTAGAAGTGGACATTAAAGCGCCATTGAAGGAGTTAATTGAGGAAGGATCCTGTGAATTAATATAAGCAGCCCTGACTCATACTGTTTGGGCAATTAGGTTAACGGACCAGCGTCTGAATGTGCAATTACAAGTTAAAGAGAGAGGTAATTTTTGGGTTAATGAAAACTGAGCTGAGATTTGGTACAAAATTGGGACATTTCTAAAAGGATCCGGAGGTCTGAATTCGATTCCGAAAATGGTATAAAGGAAGTAATAAGTTTGCAAATTTTTTTATTGATTTATTGATAAGAGATATTTTATAGCATCAGTGGTCATCGACGCCTGAAAAATATGAATGAAAGGCAGTTACATATCTTGTTTAAGCCAGTTCACTGTCAAGTAATAAGACATACAAATAAATGGTTTCCAAAAATTTGTCGTATAAAATTGCCACAAAATAAAATATATTTAAATATCTGTAATCGAGAAAAACTTTACACATGATGAAGATACTAGTTCCTCTATAGATTTAAGACGCAAAATGGATAATAATTTTCTTGAATAGTATAATCATTCCATAAAATTCAGGACAATAACACCAAACTTAGAGCCAGCACCAGATTTTGAGCCTTTAATATCAATAAGGGAACCATATACTTGGTATGAAGGATTTTCTTGAAAGGTAAAATGTATGTCTCCCTCGGACAAATCGCCTTTAAATAAATTTTAATACCGGCCGATATCAACATAAAGCAGTTTTTAAGGACAAATTACTGATGTAGTGAAACTGGTCCACACTGTGAGACCAAGATAAATCCCATAAATTCCACAAGATTCTACCTAGCATGGGCAACTCAAGATAGCATAACTATATCTTCTAAAATTATCTTCTATAGCCAAGAAAATTCTTCGTGACCATCTGGAATCTTATGACTAGGTCAGCAACAAATGGTCTAGAGGCAGATTCAGTTTAACATTTCCATTCCTCCTCAGTGTTGCTTTTCTCCGACACTAATCATTTATAAATACCTGTTCAAAGAAACACATTCAGTTTTAATTACTACCTTCATTTAATCTTCAGTCACTTGGATAGATAAAATCAGCTTTTTCTGTACAAATGGTTTATTTACAAAGGGCAAACGTGTGAGACAATAGAAATAACATGAGGCTGTTTTCGGACTAATCCTGCTTACAGGTAAGCTTCTAATTTCCAGTCGACATTCCAGTCATTGCAGTATTTAGCTACAAACTTATTTTCTATCTAAAGAGTTCACATAGGCAACATAAAAAAGACATAAATAACTCAAAAGAAGTTAATACTAGGTATTGTTTAAATGGAAAATTAGAGTCAGTTGTATTAAAATAGAAATAACAACTTTTTGAATGTTCCATTGGCAATTTATTCAATACTATGACTCCAAGCTTATTCTCTATCTAGAGTTGAGAATGGCTCCCAAAAAATACCAATAAAAAAGTCATAGATAATTTTTTAAGGGAGCATAATATCAGGAATTTTACTCAAAACTGGATTTTGAAATAATTACAGTAAAATGCGCAAAAACCACCTCTGAGTTACAGGTCATGATGGGGCCATCAAATGCGATAACAGGCAACTACCACAATGCCAACAGAGGCTGACACTCCTAAGTACTAGGATTGATGGCTGGAGGATACCCTAGGATTGTTAGAATTTGTGAAATAATGCCTTATACAAGAAAATTCAAAGAGAGCCTGTCACGGCAGACCTATGGACAGTAACCACAATAATACTTGGATAACAAGGACAATCAGCACAGTAATACCTGGATAAAAGGCACAGACATTGTAGTAATAATTGGATAAATGGAACAGCCAGCACAGTAACACCTGGATAAGAGGGACAGTCAGCACAGTAATATCAGGTTCAAAGGGACAATCACCACATTAATATTGGATAAATGAGACAGTCAGTGCAGTAATACCTGGATAAAAGGGACAGTCAATAAAGCAATATCTGGATAAATGGGACAGTCAGAACAGTATTACCTGGATAAAAGGGACAGTTACCGCAGTAATATCTGGATAAATGGAACAGCCAGCACAGTAATATTTAGATAAAGGAGACATTCAGCACAGTAATTAGTGGATAAATGGGACAGTCTGCACAAGAAGGTGCATGAAATTTTTTCATAGTCCTTCAGATTCTTCCTGAGCAGCGCGGGGTTGGTCAGCTAGTAGCTGAATAAAACGCAGTGTTCAACAAAAGACAACTTCCTTAACAACCTATCTTCCCATTAAGGGACCCTTGTTCGTGTTTGGCT
>NC_089742.1:7715696-7718196 GCF_040412425.1 Macrobrachium rosenbergii
AAGTTGGATAATATTCATACCATCTGGCGGTGACCCGTAATTCATATTCAGAATCTATTCATACAGTATCTTTTATTTGCTTTTTTTAACGAACCAGTAATCTCCATAAAGACAATGAAGCAGAGTGAATTCTCTTTTCTAACTATGCTCTTTTCAGATACCAATTCGATGTCTCGTAATATGGTTTTCGCTTAAAAAACATGGCTAAACAAGAGATTTTTTGGGAGGCAGCAGTAGGAAGAAATAAATTCTTTAGCATTCACTGAATCTTATATAATTAAAAAAAAAACAACTCAGCAAAATATATACAAATTATAATAGCAACTAAAATGGAGAAGAAAAAAAAAATAATATTTGTAAAACAGTATCAGGCAATGAAGTCCACGCTCGCCAGAAGGCATGATGAGATTGCCTCCCTTAGGGACGTATTCCCAGTCATTTAGTCCCTTTCACCTGGCCCGATGGTCCTACATTTTTTCTAGTCTTTAAATTAACGATCCTTAAAGGAATTTTGCTACCACTAACGTTTCCTTTGCCACTTTCAGATTTGGCTGAAGAGTATCCAATAATTTGCCAAACCATTCTCCAATGAACAATTATTTTATTCTCTCTCTATCTTTTGTTATGTTAAAGAGCACACTTTCAATATCAATATCATTATATATATATATATATATATATATAACTATATATATATATATATATATATATATATATATATATATATATATATATATATATATATATATATATATATATATATATATATATATATATATATATATATATACATATATATATATATATATATATATATATATATATATATATATATATATATATATATATATATATATATATATATATATATATATATATATATATATATATATATATATATATATATATATATATATATATATATATATATGTGTGTGTGTGTGTGTGTGTGTG
Source organism: Macrobrachium rosenbergii (assembly GCF_040412425.1). Classification (NCBI taxonomy): domain Eukaryota; kingdom Metazoa; phylum Arthropoda; class Malacostraca; order Decapoda; family Palaemonidae; genus Macrobrachium; species Macrobrachium rosenbergii. The sequence continues at coordinate 7,716,651 of NC_089742.1, forward strand.
TGTGTGTGTGTGTGTGTGTGTTTGTTTGTGTATGTAACGTGCCAGTGTCTGTGTCTGTGTTACGTAAAGGAGGTTCCATTGGGTCAAATGTTGAATATGTGATCACAAGTTCTGCGAAACTTGGCAACCAAAGGCAAAAAATTGCCAGTGTAATGAACGGTAATTTGAATCGAAGAATTTACAATGAAAAGGAGTCGAATTTACCAAGAAAACGAATGTGAAAATAATATGGAACATGTAATATTAATGGTAACAGGATAAAGTGACGATGCGAAGAAGAAGCTGTATAAAACAAACTGAAGTTTTATTTTTTACTCAATTGAATGTCTAGTTTATAACCAGGGGTACTGCATACTCACACGCACGCAGCAGTCAAAGAACATCTGTATTATTTAGAATGGCAACAAAGAGTTAACATGTAAACGGGAACATCATTTTTACCTGAGGGAGGAACATATTGATTAAATCACAAGTTAACGGACAAAAAATGTGGATAAGTTTGCAGTCTTCTCAGTAAGAACAAGAATTCAAAGAATGAATGAAAAATAGAATTCATATGTAGACTGACTTGAATATTATCTAGGGGTCTAGTTTACTACTGAGGTACACTAGGGATATACGCAACTTACCTTGAGGTCAGATAAAACATGTACATGAAAATACCGGGGAATGATTAGGTAAACTCTGGGTTTTAACTTAATTACTTATGTTTACAAAAGAAATACATATCAGAAGAATAGTAGCACAATTCGAGGCAGGCAAAACAAGGGCCCGTAGTACAAAGGAAGGAAGCAAATGACGGGGAACTGCTTGAAAAGACGCAACCGCTTCAAGGGCGCTGTAAATGATGTAGTGAGGTCACTATGCACACAAAGTGATACACGGGTCCACAGCAGAACTCCTAATCTGCAGTCGAAACACCTACGGTTACTCAATCGAAGATAACACTTTAATTAAAGAATCGAGGAATTACATGGAGGGTGCCTAGACTGAATTCGATTCCGATAGTCTGGCTGTTAATGATTTACGTTACACTTTATTTCAATGCTAGGCAAATTAAACAGCGCAACAAATAAAAGCAATACAGGTCTCATTGTAGGTTTCTCACGCTATGAAAATGGAAGGAGAAAATTGGCTGGAGACGTAAAGGGATGTGACTGACGAAAACAACCTTAAATTCGGTACTTTACCTTGTGTAGATGATATTCTTGCCCTTCGGGGAAGCCAGCGATAGGGAGGATAGGTTACTATGCCCGGGCAGGGTAAAAAAGCAAGGCGCAGGACCCAAGTCCTAGATGTGCTTTGACAGAGTCTGAGGAAAGAGTGAGAGTGAGTAACATTCCGAGATCCCTTTGTAACCTTGCTGGGATTACGCCTTTCGTTCTTCATAGCTGGCGCTAGGGTCGCTCTCCGGGCAGCATGGCCGGTATTCAAGATGGCAGACGAACATGTGTTTCATTCAGGCGAGGATTAACTATCTGGATTAGCATCTAGAATTAAAGGAGTCTTGGCAGTCACTCAGACAAGGGAAGAGATTAAAGTTTCC
>NC_089742.1:7723196-7728196 GCF_040412425.1 Macrobrachium rosenbergii
AAAAAGAATAGACAGAAAAAATATGTAAATATTTTAATCATACTATTTATATTATATTTTCTTTAAATACGAATGATATACTTGAAATTGGTAAAGTTAAATAGTGTGACTGAGAAGTGGACAAATTAACAGATAAAAATAAACGTGCGCACAGACGTACCTTTTATTAGACTTTGCTCTTTACATCCTTAACATTCCCTCCACAATTAATCCGCCTTTTCATCGTTTAGATCTGGTTTTCTTGTGTTTTATATTCAGCTACTATTCAGTATACTCACGTCATCGACAGAAAACTGAAACATCCTGTCAGCCTTGTCTTTTTAGTAAAGTCCCTCAGATCCCTCTTAAAGATTTTTATATATCGAGTTCTTATTTTTTTCCCCGCTATCTAGTTCGTCCAGCTGCTCACTACACTTCAAATACTGTTCATTTCTCCATTACTAAATCTCTATAATCTTCATTTTATCTTGATATGCTGCAGCTATTCCATTTTCTTGGGTGCATATGACCTCAGGCCCTATATAGATTAGTTACTCATGTACCTTTTATCATCTGTGAGCATTTTTATGGAAAGAGGATACTACACGAGTCGTTACTGTTCAGTTTAATGGCTAGGGGTTTGGGATGAGTATAGTAGCTTGGAGCTCTAGCCCGATGATTGGATTACGAGTTTCATCGTCGATGTAGTCTCACTTTCCTCATAGATCCCCTGTAAATTCAAGTAATGACCAGCGGCAAGAAAGCTCAACCCTTTTAACTGGAGGCCTGGTTGTTTAGCCTACAAATATAAACACGAGAGTTGGCCAGAATGACACAGTCAAGTTCCACTAAATCTCGTTAATGAGTATCCATAAAAGGCAGTTTAGTGTGATTAATGCTGATTCATCAGTCACTACCGCTTTTTTTTTTTATTAGAGTGATAGCTTGAAATTGAAAATCAGTTTTTCCGTTACAGAAACAGAATTTTCAAATCTTCTCATGAAATTAAATTGATTTTTGGAGTGTATACAATGCTACCCGTATTTCGATCTTGACTGACTTAGTTTTAACGATAGAGAATGAAATGACACTTGTCACGCTTAAATAAAGTTGCTGAGCGATCTTGGACTTCCAATTATTTCTATTTGTAAATATTCCACTGTAATAATTATATACATTGAATAAGTAGAAGAAGAAGAAAAAAAGAGGAATATATATATATATATATATATATATATATATATATATATATATATATATATATATATATATATATATATATATATATATATATATATATATATATATATATATATATATATATATATATATATATATATATATATATATATATATATATATATATATATATATATATATATATATATATATATATATATATATATATATATATATATATATATATATATTTATAAATATTACTGCTGTTCGCCCTCAATGTATTTCTTTGTAGTTCTATCAGACGAATCAACATCCGTTGTAGCAGCCAAATCACGTAGGCAAGTTTAAATTGTAACGTTCGCGTGGAGAAAGGAATAGGTAGCATGTAGACATTTCACCCTATAGGAAAATTTCCATATCCAGCCTTAAGAATAGGTGGTCCTAAAGTCCTTTTTCCTTTCTACCTGTCTCTCTTAGCAGAATGTTTTTAACAGAGGCGTAGACGCCTAAAGGCATGACTGGGGCCTGTTGACCCAGGCCGGTCAGCAAACAGAGAAACAAGCCGCCGAATCCAGCAGACGTCTGGGAAGTGGCTCTCTCACCGCCTTTGTCTATTATTTTATTAGTGAATGGTGAAGTACGAAATAATACCCGGAACTTCCGATCGTTGGTTGTAGGTGCAACAACTCTTCGTCCTAAGGTAAAGTCGGTGTTTTGTTCAAAACTTCGTCCATTCTTTTATCCTCTTTTCTGTATTTCCCAATCTTTCTTTCTTTCATTCTCCAGCCACCATTTAGGGTACTCGCTGGTACGAAGTCTAGATTAAGCCAAATTATTATATTGTTTAGCATTAGCCGAATTACCCCAGTAAGTCTCGGGGATTCAGGCAAGAAAATCATTTTTAATACTCTGGTATTCGTTATGCCTAGCGCTCATTGTTTGGGGAGAACTGTTGCGTCTTTGTATTTAATACCATCTTAACAAGTAGAGATTTTTCTGCGTCCGCAGTTGGTGACGTTTATCATAAAGTCTTTATTCCTTGAATATCCTTTGTTAAGGTTAATTACCCTAACTGGCGACCTTTGGTTAATTAACGTCTGTCTTTGAGGTTAATTCGTGGCTTCAAGTGACAGGTTACGTGCATTCTTGGCATGCAGGGCCGTGAAAAATTACGTAAATTAAACAATGCCTGATCAGCCAAGACACCCACGTCACATTGACGACCTTGCATAGAATCTGGAGAAAAATCTCGAGAAAATTAATTACATTAATTCCAAAGATAAAAGTCAGATATTGAATTCCATTTTACTCTTCCAAACAAAGAGCCAGGCATAATAATAAGCAAAAAGAAGAATAGTTAGAATAACAGGTATAGCTGAGAATTAGCATAGGTAGGAAAGTGTGCACTGAAAGCAGAGCGAGTCATAATTTGTAACGTTGTGAGAAAGGGCATTTTTACCGCGTTCGGAGCATTCGAGTTAAGTCATCTGGTAACGTATCCTATAAAGGCCGAATGTGCGGAGTCCATTTCATGTACACAAAGTAATTTAGTAATCGCGTCGGCAATTCCGATCGTTATTGTTTTCATATAGCGGGAATCATTCAAAACACTGTGTCAGTGAAATAGCGAATGAACAGAAATAGTGATTTTGCCATAAAATACATTTTTTTCAGTAAAGTAAATTTGGTCCCATCCGAACCACAGACTCATTTCATTTTGATGGAAGTCACTCCTTAAACGGATGTTTTCGCTGCGGAAAATACAATAATAAAAGACACAACATTGTTTGGTCATTTCGTTTTCCATCCTTAACGTAAAACGCTATGCATTATTGGTATATTTAGAGTAAAATCTGGATACCTGCATTTGTTTCGTTCGTTGTTTTGAATTTTGTGCTAAAAAGAAAATACCCGCCATCTTGATTCCTCCGCTGCGCGGTTATTTTGAATTGTTTGAACTGGGTGCGAGAGGACCCGCCATTTGGGGTTCCTGCGCCGCCAGGGTTTTTAAATTTAGGCCTAATGAGCTTTGGCCGCCATCTTAAGACTTTGTTATTGTGACTCATTGTTGTGACCAGACTCTGTTTTCAGCCACTTTTAGAACTACTCTCGCGTAGTAGTCCGCCTCGCAATATCTTAGCTAGACAGACTTGATAGACAAAACCAAGATATAATTTAGTCAGGGAAAGATAGGCCTGAAGTTAGGATTAATACAATAACAAGTTCCTATACAAATACCTGCGGGAAAAACATATAAAAAGAATTTTAAATTTTACGCTAAAGTCTTGTAACGTCGCGTCGGCTCCTTCAAGGTCAGATATAAAGCATCGCTAAGGAAGCCAAGACGACGTATCTGCATTTTATTTAGAACCATGCCATTGTGCCCTTATCTAATCTTTGCTTAACATGTTCTCAAGCAGCAAGAAATTAGCTGATTGAAAATCTCTCTCTCTCTCTCTCTCTCTCTCTCTCTCTCTCTTCTCTCTCTCTCTCTCTCTTAATTCAAGTAAGCCGTGAAGTGATAACCTTTATGTGTACGTGACCGCTTCAAAGAAAGACGGGCCGACACAGAAATGAAATTAATAAGTAAAAAAAAACACCTCTGTCCCACAAGTAAGATGAGGCCAAGTTAAGAGTTTTACAGTGATAAATTGTTGGTCGACTGAGGCGTGGTACCCATACCCATAGCTGAAACAAACAGTTTTCACCCTCTGAAAGAAGAAGGGGTTAGCACTGGGACCAGCCACTCACGAGTACCTTTAAAAAAAAAAAAAAAGAGGAAACAACCAAATTCACTTTATTCCACAGTGCCAATAATTTGCTGCACTGTCATCAATTGAATAGCTTACTTCTCTCTCTCTCTCTCTTTTACCTTCCCTTTCTCTCTCATTCAATTGTTACACTCTGCAGGGGGTGTAGAGTGCCTTGCCTCCTATATAGCCTAGTTGGACTCCAGTAGAGGGTCCCTAGGAACACATTGGCACCAAAGTGCCACCAAGCAAGCATATAGAAAAATAAATAAAACCAAACAAAAGGGAACACAGAAGAGAAAGTTCTTCTGGAACCTAACCTGCACCAATGCCTAGGGATACTTGAGTGCCACCAGTGTGACCTGTACACGGCATTTATTTTAACTGCAGTGCCATTTGAAAGGGTGCCACGTCATTGAAGAGACACTTCCTCGCTGCCCAAGTACGCCCAGTCGACCCGGATTTTAGACGCCCTTCCCCACCAGAACCATGACAGCAGAGAATTATAAAACCTTCCTGGGGCTGGGGACGGTGGCAGGCCTCACTGACTGGAACTTACCACCTGGGTCAAGGAGCAAGTGGACGACTTGGCCAAGCAGGAGAAGGAAGAAAGACTGGAGCAGAGGAAGTATGAAGAAGAATGGAGGGCGTATGAAGCCGATCAGAGGCAACTAGAAGAGGAAAGAGAAGAAAGAAGAAGACAGCATGAGTTAGCCTTCAAAGAGAAAGAGCTTGAGCTGTAAAGAGTGAAAATGGAGAATGCCGAAGCTATGGCTAGACAGCAAGCCTCCAGCACTACACCTGCGGCATCAAACGCTCCAATTTCGAGCATCAATTCCCTAATCCCCAAGTGGACTGAGGGCGAGCCAGAAGCATGGCTGGAGGAGATAGAGGTTCTTTTCGATAACTACAGCACCACGGAGACGGAGAGAGCCTTAATACTAGCCAAGCATATGAAGGGAAAAGCCAAGGCAGCGCTTCGCTCACTGGAGAAGAGCCAGAGAGGCAACATGGCGGAAGTTCGTAGAGTCATTACCAAGGCCTATGAAATAACCCCAGAAAAATGGGGACAATGGTTCCAAGGTCTTG
>NC_089742.1:7733196-7750696 GCF_040412425.1 Macrobrachium rosenbergii
TAATAATAATAATAATAACGTTAATGACCTTAATAATTTAAAAATCTAGTTTATTATTATTGACAATTTTTTGTTTATTTACATGAATGAATTTTGATTTATAAAATGATGTAACAACATACATGAAATGTAGATTTAAACATACCTGATTAATGGACACAAAATTTAACATTTTCATATCCTTTCGATGTTAGGACTAGGACACTGACAGGAAAATTTTTTCGAAAATTCAAGACTAAAGCAATTTAGATTTCTTTATTTATTTTGATGTTTTGCAAAAAATACTGGAAAATCTATTATTTAACAGATAATAAAAGGTTTTGCTTAATATAATATTTTCTGGGCTTTTAAAGATTTACCGAATGTTTTTTTTTGCTTTCTTATCCATCAAGATTTTAGTGACAAATCCAATTAAGAAAGTTTTAGTTTGCGGAATCCTGTGATATTAATTTGTTTCTTCTTCAAGGAACTAAGTTGTGGCTTGCTTGAGGGATCATGGATGAAAGGATTTTTACCCAATCATACTGATTTAGATAATTAGGAAATATTTTTTAATGTTCCATTCTAAATTTACGTGTTCCTTGATGAGTGGAATGATATCTGGTATTCAGATTCACAGTCTTTTGAAACATATCGAACATTTTTCATTACTTTATCTTTCCAAATTTTATTTTCTCCAGCAAGCCCTTTATTTTGTCAGACGATGTTAACATATTTTCATTTTTTTTATGCATAACTAGTTAATTATTAACGTTTTTTAGATGTTCATTTATATTGCCAGGTAATATTTAAAATTTGCGCTCCAAATTTCATCAGCGATGTAAGTTTAAAAAATTCTGTTTTGTAACTTATAAGAAAATGATATCATTTTTTGTCTCAGTTTTGTACTCATGACAACACTTTGTATTTTGATGTTTCAGCCACCTAACCTCTAATATGGAGAGGAAAAATTCGTGGGCAGATCCCATTTCTTCAAGAGAATGGAAAACAGTCTTTTCTATTTTGGTTCTGGCTTTATGAAGCTTACCATCTTTACAATATTTATTTTTAAAATTACCTAATTCTGTCCATGTGTCTTTGCAATAAGATTTTCACGATGTTGCAAACAATGATATGTAAATCATTGATGGGTTTTCCTTGAATAATGAATTAAACCTTTACTGATCCCACCATAGATGGACAATCATCTGAGTCAAAATCGGACACATAATTTAATTTTTTTCAGTCCCATTTTCTTTCAAATATTAAAACACTGTACTAAGGAGAATATAATTTTTGTTGAAGTTTTACAAGTTCATTTTGCATGTACAACATTGTTCAGTTATTTTAATCAGAAAAAATATCTGATGAACACTTAAAATGGGGATTTTCCAATATCAGTTGACCGTCTGCTTGTTTGAGGATACAATTTATCTTCCAAAAGCTCACTGACAGTCTTTTCAATGTCAGACGACTATCCTTGTTTGTCTACCAAAGTAAGGAAAATGATTGATTTTTTTTACTTTTTTCAGCCTCATGGCAAACAAAGTTTTTCACTAAAACATTTCTGGTTGGCAGAAAGGGAACCATAGAAAGCAACTCAATGAGGTTTCATCTTATGTTTTCCCAGTCTGTTCCGCACTAAAACAACTTCCTTCCTGTGTTTTTTCTGCACTTTCAAACTCAAACGACGCCTTTGTTGTTTGACATCTTTCAAGTCTTTTAAAGTAATCCACAGGTTTCTGAGAGAGGTGCTTATGTTTTGTTGTTAAATGTCTTCATTTCATAGGAGTCATAAATCATTTGTCAGCACAATGCTGACAAACAACGCACTTTGGTCTGATGAAACCAAATGGGGTCATCGCAGCAAGTAAACCAAAGTTCTAGATAACTCTCGTTATACAAAACAGAAATGATTTACTGTGATGTCCTCGATGTGTACGCGGTGAGAATACCTTGGACTTGAAGGACTGGGCAAGATTTCAAAATAAACTTCATTTTTCCTGCTTGGACCAACAACAAATAATCTCACTTTGAGGAGGAAACAGGGTCCACTATCGGATATGAAAAGAATAATTACTGCCAAAGTTAACTTATTCAAAACAAGTTCTTTTACGTTACCTTATAAACACATTATCACCTTCTCACCCATTCAAAAAATTTTCCACAAGAAAATTTTTCTACAAAGATTGAACTTTTCCAAAAATTCAAAGAAATATAAAAATGCTAATATCAAAACAAACATAGCAATTCAATCAAATATGAAATAAAACTGGGACAATAAGCAAAAATTAAAGTCTAATGAAAACTCAAAAAGTGATAAAAAATACTATATCACATTTAGCAAAATTTTTAGGGATAGTGGCAAAAATTTTTGTACCACTTTCATACAGTCAATAGATATCAAACTTAACACTTAATATTAAGACTTACAACACTACATACAAGTAAATAATTTATAGTGACCATGCCAAAAATAACATCAGTATCAACATATGAAGAAATATGGTAATATCCCCATGAACTCACAAGTGGATATATATACAGGTTAGCAGAGCAGCAATATTAACAAGACTAACCTATTATTAGACTAAACCTAGATAACCGACAACCAAAAATATAAATCGATACAATGGGACTAGTGTTACCTCAACCAATATCACCATACACCATATGTAGCGCCTAAAAACGGCCGTATATGGAATACAGACCCGTGAGCCCGTGACCTGGCTAAATTATTCTGAAAACACAAATATCAGTCAAACAAAAATAAGGACCAAAACCTATAATAAATTTTAACTTGGGGATAGTCACAGGTCACCACTGAGAATCAGCCTGTAGCGCCTAAAAAACGGCTGTGCTTAGTGCTACAGACCCGTGAGCCCGTGACCCATCTAAGCTATGTAAAGAAAGAATTAATGTGGACCATTGGCATAAACAAAGAACAGGGACATAACAGTATATGATTAATGATTTATAAAACTAACCATCAATCACCAAAAATAAAAAAAAACGTAACACACTGTCCACATATCAATGATTTTACTGACAAACTCAATATTTCACAACACTTTCCAATAATGCCTCTTTTCACTCCAGAGAGCGTCCTTACTCAACACTACTTGTTTTTGCGACTCATTGAGTTTCAAAGAGCGTCTTTTCACTACACTTCACTCAGTTTTAGTGCCTCTACACTTCAGAGAGCGTCCTCACACTAAACGGGTTTGGGCCTTAAATACACACATCATTAATGGACATACACAAGACAATGGTAACACCTTAAAATTAACCTGACATACACAAGACAATGGTAACACCTAGAGTTAAAATTAACCTGGACATACACAAGACAATGGTAACACCTTAAAATTAAGACATACACAAGACAATGGTAACACCTTAAAATTAACTATACACAAGACAATGGTAACATTTTAAAATTAACCCCACCAACAACACATACTAAAGTAAACAGAAATCAAAAGTACCTTTAACCACTCTTAATCAAAGACGACACCGAAGAAAAACCTGCAAATCACGACATTTAACATCTTAATCTTAAATACTTAATCCTAAATTATTTCATAAACAAAAGAAACATCTGACACAACATTATTACAACACACCTGGAAAAACACCTGAAACCTGTACATTCAATAAATTTATAGGATTAATCAAATCAATTAATATAAATATATACAAAACAACTTTACAAATAATAATTAACGAAGAACAAAAAGGTTTTTCTCAAATCAACCTATCGATCAGTCACTGATGCGTGACAGCGCATCAGCGACAACATTACTTTTGCCTGGAATGTGTGAAAAGCTAAAATTCCATTCCTGGAGCAGGAGGCTCCAACGCATCAGCCGTTGATTTTTATTCCTAAACCTGTTCAAGAAAATTAACGGATTATGATCCGTTAATATTTTAATTGGAGTCCCTGTAGAGGATAAATACATCTGAAAATGATTAACAGCTAAAATTAATCCCAAAGTCTCTTTTCTACAGTCGAGTATTTCCGTTGTGGCGGGGATAACTTTTTGGAGAAATAGGCAACAGGATGAGATACTCCATGAGCATCTTCCTGCAACAAAACTGCTCCAACCCCAACATCACTCGCATCAGTAGCATTTTAAAAAGGAACGTCAAAAATCAGGGGCTTTCAAAATAGGGAAATTCATTAGGACCTGCTTTAATTTTTCAAAGGCATTTTGGGCATCATTAGTCCATACAAAAGTCACATTCTTATGTAATAAATTAGTCAGGGGCTCAGCGATATCAGAAAAATTCTTAACAAATCTACGATAATACCCTACTAAACCAAGGAATTTTCTGACATCCCTGCGACACTTCGGTATTTCAATATGCCTAATAGAGTCTACGTTTGCCTGTTTTGGAGCCACTTTCCCAAATCCTACTTGTGATCCAAATACACAACCTTTGCTTTGGCAAACTCACTCTTTTGAGGTTTATAACCAAACCAGCTTTCCTAAGTACCTGAAATAAGGCCTTAATACGTTTAAGATGGATGTCCCAGTCATCACTATAAATCACAATATCATCAATATAAACAACACACCCTCTAAACCTTGGACCAAAGTATTCATTAACCTTTGAAAGGTTGCAGCAGCATTCTTCATCCCAAAAGGCATTACTTTACATTGGTAGAGTCCTCGCTGCGTTACAAACGCTGACAAATCCCTGTGCCCGTTTGGACAGCGGAACTTGCCAATACCCCTTTAACAAATCAAATTTAGTTATATATTTTGAATTCCTATCCTGTCAATACAGTCCTCTATCCTGGGTAAAGGATAACTATCAGGCTTTGTGACCTCGTTGACTTTGCGGTAATCAAAACAAAGCCTGAATTGACCATCCTGTTTCTTTACCAAAACAACAGGTGAAGACCACGGACTGTTGCTGGGTTCGATCAGCCCGTGTCGTAACATATAATCAACCTCTTTATCCACAACATCATTTTTAAATGGATTTAACCTGTAAGGGGATTGTTTTACCGGAGTTGCGTTACCCACATCCACATCATGTTCAAGGACAGTGGTCTGTCCTGGAACATCCGAAAATAAATCCTTATAACTAAAAACTAACTTTTTCAAAGATCCCTGTTCTACTAAATTCAAATGTGAAACCATTATTGAAAAATTTTCTAAAGAATGTTCATTATCATTAGGCCATTCAGCACCATCAAAACAATCATCATCAAAATTACTCACGTCTGGAAAAGAAAAAGAATTAATACCATTACACTTTGTAGTATCACCAATTAATGCCACGGGAATAACTTTGTCACGACCTTTATAAGCTTTTTAACATATTTATGTGACACAGCTGGTAGGGTCTCCTCCTTTCAGGAGTTTCAACTAAATAATTAACATCACTTAATTTCTTTAAAATTTTCCACGGTCCTGAAAATGAAGCTTTTAAAGGGTTTCCTGGAATGGGAAGCAATACCAAAACATTATCACCCACTACAAAATTACGCTCCTTAGTCTTTCTGTCAATAAATTTTCACCAGCAAACTTCCAAGCCTTCTTTAATTTATCACCCAAATTACTAACATAATCTAATAAATTTATATCAGGGGTGTCCTCCCAAGATTCACGAACCACATCCAATGGACCACACACATAATGACCAAAAATAAGGCTGAAAGGTGAAAATCCTAAAGATTGACTCGGTACTGACCGAAATGCAAATAATAAATAAGGTAGTTCCTTATCCCATTTGGAACCGTTAACCAAACAATATTTTTTTATCATAGACTTCATGGTTTGATGAAATCGTTCCAAAACACTTTGACTTTCAGGATGGTACGGAGAAGAAGTCACATGCTTAATTTTTAATTCAGCCATCTTCTCCTAAATAATTTACTCAGAAAATTAGACCCACAATCGGACTGAATTACTTTGGGCATTCCGAACCTGGTGAAAAAAATTCAATTAATACTTCAACAATTTTAACAGTTTTTACATTTCGTAGTGGTATTGCCTCAGGATATCGAAACATCCTATCCATAATTGTTAAAATTTACTGATTGCCACTACGAGTTTTCAGCAGAGGACCAACCACGTCAATAATTACTCTCTGAAAGGTTCAGAAACAACAGGAACAGGATGTAATGGTGCCTTTGGAATTGGTTGATTAGGCTTCCTGACCTTTTTTGACATGCATCACAACTATTTACAAATTTTTTAACATCATCTTTCATCTTAGGCCAAAAATAATTTTCACACAATTTACGAGTGGTTTAAAAACACCAAAATGACCAGCCAAACCATTTTCATGAGCCAATGTCATTAACTCCTTTCGATAAACAAAAGGAACCATAATCTGTTTTACAATTTCACAACCTGTGTTAATGGCATCAAAAGGTCTACTTATTCTATACAAAAATATTATTAATTATCTTAAATCGAGGGACAGTCAAATCAGTAATTTCGCCAGACTCAACTGGCAGGTCTTTAAAATCTGCTTTCTGAGCTGTAATAAGTTCTTTAGTAGTCCAATTATGTTTATTATCCAACACACCACTATCTACAACTAAGCTATCACTACGATCTAAACTACTCAAATCAACATCAACTACCGACTCTGCCGAGTCAACACTACTAGCCTTCGATCGAGTGACTACAGATATTTCATTACTGGAATTTAATACAATAGGGAAAGTTTTATTTATTAGGCGACATCATTCCCTAACACCAAATCCACATCTTTAATAGGAAATTTATCAATAATGGCCAGTTTTAAATAACCTGAAAAAGACGGGCATGATAAATAAAAAACTCTCTCAACTGGGTAAGACCTGACCGTATCTGGAAAACCACTTAACAAAACATATTCCTTATTTGAACATTCTAAATCAATAGGTAAAGATTCTCTGAGAATTAAAGACTGAGCAGCCCCAGTGTCACGCAAAATTTTAATCTTTTCTTTGCTGAGTCGAATTCCAGAGCGAACAAAACCATTAGACAAAAATTTCTGAAAAGGAGCCAGTGACTTATTGCCTAGTCATTGATTATTAGAGTTCTCAGCCACTGACTCGTTCTCATTTCCTCGAATGGCAATTACCGGTCGTCTTTCGGTCCTTTGTGACCTTTTAAATGCATAACACATGCTCTTGATGTGTCCCTTCTTATGACAGAAGAAACAAGTCAAAGTTCTCAACTTCTCCGGGTTATCTGTGGTCTGCCTTCTATAGCTGTTAACAGGAGTAGTACGAGAACCATAATTATCATTAGGCCTGTTATACCTGTTCTGGTTACTACTCCTGTTAACTCTCACCCAACCAGATTTCTCATTTCTGGGTACCTCCCCTATCACATTTTTATGAGAGAGGAGGTACTCATCACTTGCAATAGCCACCTCCTGTAAAGTTTCTAATTTTAACTCTTCGAGGTGTACCTTCACCTCATTAGGCACGGACCTTTTAAACTCCTCAACCAAAATCAATTCTTTTAATTTCTCAAAGTCCGTCACCTCCTTAGACTTTAACCAGTCGCCAGCAAACTGCTCTTTAGCCCTGGCGAACTCTACAAAAGTCTGCCCTCTTTCCTTCTGTAAATTACGGAAGCATTGTCGGTAAGCTTCTGGTACCAACTCATAAGCCTTCAAAACTATGGCCTTTACAGAATCATAATCTGAGGACAGATCTTCGTCCAAGGTAACGTAAACTTTCTGGGCCTTACCTAACAATTTACTCTGAATAAGAGTGGTCCAATACTCTTTTGGCCACCCAACCTTGAGGCTATCCTCTCAAAAGAAACAAAAACTCTGCCACGTTGACTTCCTGAAAATTTGGGACTAACTTTAGAGCTTCAGTTAGATTAATACAAGGCATTGCAGACACATTATGTTGGGAAGAAGAAGAACCCTATTACTCAATGCTTGCATAGCAAGTTCGTGCTGTCTCTCTCTCTCTCTCCTCAGCCTTCAACCTTTGGAGATCTATTTCCATTCTTTTCAACTGAATCTGCCTATCTAAAAGTTCTACTGACACTGCTTCCTCCACCTGCCTAGTCTCTGGTTTACATTCTGCCTTCATCACCTTAACCTTTTCATAAACATTAAGAAACAACAAGCCCTTTCCTAACAGACCCAGGATTTTCAATTTCAACAAATTCTGCTACACACTCTAAATCAGGCTTATTCAAGTCTGCCAACCTGTCCTGCCACCCTCTCCACTCAAGAGCTCCGGGATATTCAAATCAGCCATAGTAAATTAATTGCACACAAGTAAATATATAAATGTATCTCACAAAATATACCCAAAACAAACCAATACACTGAACACCAATAACCACACAAATATCCTACCACGGTCAAAAAAATTATAAACATCAATCAACACAAAAATATAGGAGAGAAGGTATTACTATGCTGCAAACACCCCAAGAATCCACTCTATACACTCTAGTGACTACAGGATCTGATAAATCCTGGCAAAGGTCGTTAAATGTTATGGGCCCACGCCCATCAAACATACACAAGTCTCTTAAAATACAAATAAAGTCACTAACGACCAAGTCCACAATAGGTGGAACGGCCGCAACAGATGTACAGAGATGGAATCAAGGAGGATAAAGAAAAACTGAAAATAAAACCTTAATATTTAATACAAACTTTTAGAAAGAAATGACCACTGAGCCTCTTACAAAAATACATTAAATAAACACAAAAATCAACCACACACTGAAAACATCGAATAACAAAACACACTTACACAAAATTAAGACAGACTATACAATTATACTTTAAAGAGAGGGCCCTAAAAGTAATAGAATGTCGAAAAGTCAGAATAACCTAACTTATTACACACTAAATATTTAACACTAACGAAAAAATAAATTGCTTCCCTTAAGTGAGCTCTAAATGGTGGTAGTGGCTAACACAGCCTTCAATTCACGGGTTGAGGGGAATAATATATATTCCTAAGACCTTACCAAATGTAAGAGAGGTCCCCTTGGCAAAATAACTGGGCCAAGGGCGCAGACTGAAGAAAGAATCACTTTAACGTCGCAAGACGATCAATGGACACGGCCGTCCAACAGGCAATCACACCTACCATTTGGCAGAGAGGTCCCTTGGCAAAATAACTTAACCAAGGGCGCAGACTGGAGAATAATCAATTTCCCAAAGGAGGTCAGCAGCAGCAACTGGATAAAGGCAGATCTCAAAAAAGGTCCAGAAACAACTGACTCAGACCACAATGTTAATGGTCCAGAAAACAACAGCCGAGAAACAGCATTGGATGAGAAGCCAACACCACATGTGAAAATAAAACAAGCTATTGTAATTAAAACTATACAACAAGTCAGAAATGTCGGGGAGGAGGAAAGGGTCATTATGTTCAAAAAAAAAAAAAAAATACTGCCAAAGTGACTTATTCAAAACAAATTAATTTATGTTAAATTAAACACATACTGACAATATATATATATATATATATATATATATATATATATATATATATATATATATATATATATATATATATATATATATATATATATATATATATATATATATATATATATATATATATATATATATATATATATATATATATATATATATATATATATATATATATATATATATATATATATATATATATATATATATGCATATATATATATATATATATATATATATATATATATATATATATATATATATATATATATATATATATATATATATATACACATTTTAAACAGAGAGAGATTACTTATTTTTAATTTTATGAGTATTAGCCTCATGAAATTGTTTTCCATCTGTCATTTTAAAATCAGGTTTATGCATTATCTTGAAACAAAAGTAAAGACTTTTTGTTTACCATTCAATATCTGACAAGTAAACCAATATATTTTCTGATTCGGTTTAATCAACATGATATGTGGGCGTCTGCCTCTTTAGAGAACCAACCACTTAATCTCAGTTTAAACAGAAAAAATCAGACCCATTCGAATCTTAACTAAGAGGTAATGAAAACGACGAGGAATCGGCATCGGACTTCAGTCTACTAAAAATTGGGGAAAATCTTTTCCTAGGTTTTTATTCTCACGTTAAGAGGCAGTCTCTAAAAACAACATGCGGGGTAATACGACCAATAGAAACCGAAACCAGAGAGTAAGTTCTCGGCCAAATGTCAGAGTGAAGCCGTTGGTATTATAGTAGTTATCAGAGCAGTAGCGATGAACAATAACCCGTCCTAAGTACCTGTCCTGAGATTCGTGACAAAGCATAACTACCATTATTTCCAGTCTTACTCTTCCATATTATTTGCCACTCAAGCACCGATTAAGGATAATAATTTACAAGTGCAGACCATCGTTGCTAACATCACTTCGTTCTTACTGTTTATATCATTCTCTCGCTTTTTTTCTTTTTTGAAACACAAGCAAGGGATTTTTTATTTATCTGATTAAAAATACCGAACTTTGTTAAGCTCTTTAAGTTGTAATAATGCTGTTCAGAGTAAACGTGTTATTTAAGATTATTTAGAAGTATAACAATGGAAGATATATATACAGCACACACAGACACACACAGACACACACACACACACACACACACACATATATATATATATATATATATATATATATATATATATATATATATATATATATATATATATATATATTTTATATATATATATACATACATAGATTTATGTAATTTTATATACTTATTTTTCATATATATATATATATATATATATATATATATATATATATATATATATATATATATATATATATATATATATATATATATATATATATATATATATATATATATTTTTTATTGCTGCAACATGTTTATCCAAACATTAATATTAGCAATTTAAAAGAGCTTTACATAGTTCGGTATTTTTCATCAGATACTGTATGAAATCCCTTGTTTGTATTCACGACCGAGAGGGAATTCGTATAAAAGAGATAATCTTTTAAGTTCTAAAGCTAATTAAAATCTCTCGGGATTTGTATATATTGGCTTGGAAGGGATTAAAGTTGCCTCTGGTTTTTAGATTCAGCATTGGAATTTCGGTTGCTGAGATATTTACCTTTAAAACTCAAATACTTCATTACGAAAATACGGACGAAAAAAAAAAGATTCGTCCGAATATAGGGCTTTGGGAATATTACCTAAAAAAAAAAAAAAAAAAAAAAAAAAGTTCTGCCTCAATATTTGTTCATTGTTTATAAGAGTTGTTGTGTAGTAATTTATTTATCATTAAAATATAGACATGGCTAGTGCTGCGAAGAGAGTATTTTATTGACTTGCGTAAATATATTTGAATATGTTATGATGAACGATGTGCATTATTTAAATTGTTATTAGGCTACTTTTGTATGAAATTGTTACTACCCTGTTTTACGTCCTTGTGGCACCAGCGAACGAATTTCAGGATGAACTACATTAGGAGTAATTTATACACCTGTTTAATTCTTAATTTTTTTTTTACAATGCTTTACTTGTCCCAAAACATTATTGTTGTACAGAAATCTAGTTTGTACGTCAGATGACAAGGTAAGCTGATCTCGTAAGCTTTAGTTTACTAGCTTTGCATATTATTTCATTCTGATAAATGATCTATTTTTCATAGTTGGATCACTCTTGCTCACATGGCGAATGTTATGCATACTAAAACCATACGTGATAAGACGTGGTTGTAATTTAATGGCAGTGTTAATTTACCTTAAATGAGGAGAGCTGTATAAATATATTTTATTTTTTTAACGTAATATGGCGTATTTTATTGTGGAGACAAGTAAAAAGGAATACCAGGCAATATGGGTCGAGATATGTTCTTACGGATTCATGCTTATCATTAATTTTTTTTTTCTATTATATAAAACGTGGATATTACAAACAGCAATCACGGGTAACACTAAGCATATATTTCTGACAAGGAAATGTACTTAAGGAAAATCTTTGATTGGGTTCAGTATCCTCTTTATTCGTTATAACGTTTTCAGACCATATTCATTGTTTTCATTACTTCTTCGTAGAATAAATGAAAAACAAAAGAACATTCCTTTACTATGTGGTTTATAAAAAGGAACTGTAAAAAAAAAAAAAAAAAAAAAATTAGCAAAGTTGTGTTGGGGGCACATTGGGAAATTTCCATGCCAGAGTCTGGAAATGCGCAAAACAGAAAGCTTTCACAAGAGCAAACCTTCGCTGAAGTCAGTCACCATCATCGCATTATGGCTATTTTCCAGATTTGGTTTCATCTACCATTTCAATTCCCTTCAAGTTCTTTCTGTGGTCGAAATCCCAGCAATGGGTGGGCAAGCCCTGCTAGTGCCATTTTTAATTAACAGCTCTTTTGTGTTCCCAACACGTTTTTCGAGATTTCTACCCGTCTCCTCCTGTCAGGAAAATAAATGAAAAGGTTGTCAAAGAGAATTTAGTCCCTCTGATGTCGTGAAATTCACCATTATGTTGTGCAAGAGTTCCAGATTTTAACGTCTCGAAAAATGAAAAATCATTGTCAGTATATAGCTGCAAAGTGACTACTTATTTATGAACCCACGTGATAAAATAAACCAATTATGATCCTTAATTTTACCTTCCGTTTTTCTGCCATGTGCATGGAATTCTAAAAGCATCTTATGGTACCGAGTGAAAGAAGCTTTCATAACCAGAATAAGTTTTTATCCTAGGATAAAGAAAAACGAATGATAGAAACCAGCAACGGATCTTGTTAATTTATTTTGTATTTATTTATTATATACTGCTTGTTTTTACTATTTGCCGTCCAAGCCGATTTGATTTTTTTTTTTTTTTTTTTTTTTTTTTTTGACATCTGTTTGCAGTGATACCGTGCGATTATTTTACTGACTCTTAGCATATGTTAGGAGAACAATGCGATTGAAATTTGAAGGATATTTCGTATGAGACCTTGTTTGTGTTGATTAGGTTTTGAATGGATTATATGATAATATAATTATTCATTAATGTATAAATGTCTCTGTGCTCATATGCGTCATAATTATAAAGAAAAGGAAACTGAACTGAACTGAAGTATCTATCTGCTCTGTCTACCTGTCTCTCTTATCTATCTATCTATCTACCTGTATGTCTCTAGTTTAGTGGATGCCAGATTAGATGGGACAATTACAGAACTGGGACTAATGCAGTAAACATCAGGACCCACTTTTGATCATTTTAAATAAAGAAGTTCAGCCTTTAGATCAGGAAATATAACAATCTAGAACATTTATATTTCTATGGCATGCCGTCATGTACAACGACTTTGATATTCATAGTAGAGTCTTACTCAGTGTCTACCATCCATTAAAGAATATAATTATTCTCCTGTCTCGCTGTGCACACGTTATAGATAGTAATGAACATAATTGAACGTCTCTCGGCTAAACATACAAGCCCACTTGAAAAATGAAAAAAAGACTACTTTTAATATCAAATATTACCACATTAAACGGATAATTTGCTTCATTACAACACTTTAAAGGAATCTGGCTAAATAACTCGGAGTAAAGAGATTAAAGCATGAAGAAAAATAAAGAAATGGTGGGAAGAAAACATACGAATGTAACAAAGAAATTATGTGAAAAAAAAACATTCGGGTTTTGTCAGTGGACTCCCAAAAAGATAATATAAATTATAATCAGTCATAGTAAATTGAAATAAGGACAAATATAATGATAGCCAAAGAACAGATAGTACCATAAAACAATATTGATTATAAAGAAAAACCATTTCAGAGAGGTGGCAAAGGAAGAAAAATCTAGTGATAACGTAGAGAATTAACGTAAATTTAGATATAATAGAAGTGATGAATAGCAAATAAAGGAAAACAAAATAGGAGTAAACAGAAAAAAAATTTACGAAAAATCGCAATACAAAGCAATCGTGTAATTCTCTAATGACAGGCCTGGAAAGAGACAATAGAATATAAGAGTAAATTGAACCAATTAATATAGTAGTCCGCCGAATGAAAAGCCAAGGAATCATCACAAAGGATCAATGGGGTTGACTAATGCTTAGGAGTATTTTTTATGAGGTAGCCGCCACCTTCCCTTTGAAGAATTTTTTTCGAGAGTGAGAGAAATTTCCGTTTATATGCTCCCATAATTCAAGAAACAATGTATTGTCTACAAAGTAGCATAGAATAAGTTGGTTGAAAGGTGGATCATTGATTGGGGATGGTTAGGTTATGGGAAGATATTTGAAGAAGACAAGGGAATAAAACTGACTATAATACTTTATTTTAATTGAGGGAAAAGGAGTCAGGGAAATAGTAGGGCTGATGTGGTAATAGAAGGTCTGAAATTGAGATGCCTTATGAAATTGCTAATGCTGTGGGCGGATTTAGAACACAGATTACCTCTATCACGCATCATTATCATTTGGAAACAAAGTGGCGGGGAAAAGAACGCCTTCTGGTATCCAGCAAACCTCGAGAAGTGGGATTGGCATTTATGCCCTTTGCTCAAACGTTCATAGGGAACGCTTTATGTTTTATTTTTATTTATATATTTATTATACATATTTTGGAGGGTAGCATTAGCTTTAGCTATTATTATTTTAATATATATATATATATATATAGATATATTTTATTATATATATATATATATATATATATATATATATATATATATATACACGTAATTTATGAGATGACCTGATTAATTTCCAATTTATGAGGCCCTAATGACCCACATAACCTGTCAGTTAAAGTTACCATTAACCTCAAAGACAGACAATTACTTAATTAAATAAGGCTGCCAGCCAGGGAAACACAGTACAAGGGATAAAGGGTTACCCTGCAACACATGGATCACATCAAACCCCCTTTACTTCCCAATTGGTCCCAACAAAGAAAAAATGTGTAGTTATAGCGAGGAAATTACACAAACTTTCGCCCAAGTCGGACACAGTCAATTTTCCCTTTGTTGCAAGTAAAGTTATAACACAACGGACGTCTGTACTCCTATATATCGTATGCAATTTAGTACTGGTAAAGGCTATTTTTCTTCCGAACAATGGGATCGAGCAGTACTGAACTCCTATTTACTGCACAAGAATAGGTTACACAGGACACTAGACAACATTAATTATTCTTACACTAGAATTCACAAAAATGAATTGCTTATACCAATATTGTAGATGGTGGTAAAGAGAGAAAACAGAGGAACTGGAAATACAGGAAGAGATACTAGCAAGTCAACGAAAATTTGGCAAATTTCAAACTTATCGTTGACGTGGGTTGTTTGCGCATACAACGGACGATCAGAAGTCTTCAAAGTGGCTGTTTGTCGCACTAATATCAATGAAACATTAAGAGGGCAGGACAAAGAAGTTAGTTACACACAATGCGTGTGTCTTGCACGCGTTTGAGTCTCTCTCTGACCCGTCTCTTGTCAGATAGGGCGGCTGGAAGCGTCAGTATGCCTATGCCTTGGGCAGTCTGAAATTTTGACAAACATCATCGAATGCATAGGACAAAGCAGAAGGAAGCTTAAGACCACCTTTACTAGAGGTTACTTGGTGAAACCCTCCCTATGGGTTTAGGCCCCTAATGCTAACTAGTCTTGCTAAAGACATTATTTTTTTAAATGCCCAGCCTATCCCTGCATATACGGAGACGCCTTCTTGTCTTTGTTCGCATATTTTTTCCTACAATAAAATGCATAGAGGGCGAACAGCAGAATATTTATAAAAGCTCCCTCCCCCCCCCCACCTTAAGAAGGCCTTCACTCCCTTTCGGTTGTGAAGGTCTGTACTAAGCAAGCTGTTCGCCTCAATTACTTTGCTCTTCTCCCCTGAGCAGATTTGTCCTGAACAGTCTAACTAGCTACAGATCTACCTAACTCTAGATAGGATATGAGCTTTGAGCACTTATATTACAGAATCCTAACTGTACTTAAAGGTGCTTACGGTTATTATGTGCTACCTCCTATACTCGTGATGTTTTAGACCTAGCCTAATGGTGCATTCTATGGTATTCCCTAGCCTAACCTATCCTAACACCTAGCACCAATGTAAGGGATAATGTACTAACTAAATTACAAAGGTTTTTGCAATACAATTGGTAATTACTGGCTAATACATGAGGTTTGCCTCATATGATAAATGCTTGCCTCGATGAGGTCTTAGGCCATGCATGTCATGAGCGTAGTGGTTCTTTCCACCATAGATAAGATTGCCTGATTTTAGTTACACTACTTATGTGATTACTGCAGCTAGATGGAAAGTGGAAGGGACAAGGCTACTACTCTGATGTACATAATTTGATCTAGGCTATGTATGAGAAAGAGATCATGCTGGCTACCTCCTTTGGGCAAGGGGCCAGCCGCCAGGATCACTCTAAGATGGTAGGGCACTGTGCCAAGAGGGTGCTAGTGCCAGGATGAGCTCATGGCTCTACAACTACAGGTTACAGGTGGGCACACTTAGTGCCTGGAGAGCACGTCAGCAATTATATTGTCCGCACCCCTTATATGCTGGATAGTCCAGTTATAGTCTTGGAGATCCAAACACCACCTCATCTGTCTCTTATTTTGGTTTCTAAAGTTGGTGAGATACGTGAGGGGATTGTGGTCTGTGAGGACGGTCAGTGGAAATTAGTGGTCTGCATGATAGGCCTCGAAATGCTTAATTGCCAAGACCAGCCCTAGCAGCTCCTTCTTGATTGTGCTGTACCTCATCTGGGCCGGGTTTAGCTTCTTGGAGTAGTAGGCGACAGGTTGGTGCATTTGGTCCTTTTCCTGGAACAGAACTGCCCTCTACTTTGACGTCACTGGCATCCACGGCGAGGTAGAAGGGTCTATCATAGTCCATTGTCCTGAGCACCGGCTTACTGATGATGACTTCCTTGAGGCGGTCATAGGCTTTCTTGTACTCAGGTGTGCCTCTGAGAGGTTCGGGAAAAATCACCTGAAATACTGGACCATTCCCAAGAACCTCTATGGATCCCATTTCGTGGTTGGGTATGGCATTTCTCTGATGGCCTGGATATTGGCATCCTTCGGTCTCAGGTTTCCGTTCCCTACGATGTGGCCTAAATAGGTAATATCTGCCATACCAAAATGGCACTTCTTCAGGTCAGAGCAAAGATGATGATACCATCAAGGTACACCAGACAGTTGGGAATGCTGGCCAGGACCTCATTCATGAGCCACTGTGAAACAACTGGGCGCATTCTTGAGTCCGAACGGCATGACCCTGCACTGGTAGTGACCTGAAGGTGTTGTAAAGGCGGTGAGGGGTCTCGACTCCGGGCTATGCGGCACTTGCCAATAGCCCTTCTCCAAGTCGATCTTGCTGAGGAAAGGGGCTCGGCAGATGCTGTCCAGACATACCTCAATGCGTGGCAGGAGGTAAGGTTCAGGCTTCGTCACTGCGTTCAGTTTCCTGAAATCGATGCATAGCCTATCCCCAGCCCCCTCCTTGGGGACAAGCACCACTGGCGAGGACCAGCAACTTCGGCCTTCTAAAAATAAATTACAATAAAATG
>NC_089742.1:7758196-7760696 GCF_040412425.1 Macrobrachium rosenbergii
TATCCAGGTTTTCTTAATTCTTTTTTCTATAAGATTGATCATCGGCCGCAGAAAGATTCCTCTCTCTTTGTCTCTTAATCGTTTCATATTTGTGTGTTTGTTCTCCTTGAATGCTTCCACTTTATAATTCTTTGCTTTGTACAACAGTATCGTTTTTATGTCTTAACATCCTTTCATGTTCCATATTTGAACGTTGTTTCCATTAGTCTCCTCTCTCTCTCTCTCTCTCCATTGCGTGAGATGAGGATTTTCAGCACCTGAAAAATTACACTTGTGGGGGAAGATATATTACTTTCCTCATAAATTTAGTTGCAAATAAGTGAAAGTTGCTCTTTCTTCTCAAAGATTTAAAGTTTGAAACAATATATAATATATATATATATATATATACTCCTATATACCATATATATATATATACATATATATATATATATATATATATTATATGATATATTTATATTTATATATATTTATATATATATATATATATATATATATATATATATATATATATATATATATCCTTTATATATAATATATATATTTTATATATATATATATATAATATATGCATATTCTATATATATTTATATATATATATATATATATATATATATATATATATATATATATATATATATATATATATATATATATATATATATATATATGATATCACTAAGTCAATCCAGTTAAAAAGAAGGTGAGTGAGGACCGGGACTTTGAACATGTATTCTTTAAATAGTTTATTTGACATTTTTAAGTTTTGTAAGAATACAAAAAGAAGTTGACAGAGGTTTATGTTAAAGACAGATGCTTATGAGATGCTCATATTATTTTAATAATATATATTTATATATATATATATATATATATATAATTATATAAATATATTTATATATATATAATATATATATATATATATTGCGGTCCATATATATATATATATTATATATATGTATATATACATATATATTATGTATATATATATATATAAAATACATATATATATATATATATTATATATATTCATATATATATATATATAATATATATATATATATATATATATATATATATATATATATATATATATAATATATAAAAAATTATATATGATATATATATATATATATATATATATATATATATATATATATATATAAATATGTATATATATGCACGAAGGGATGTATATATATATATATATATAATAAAATCTATATCATAATATATATATATACTACTATATACCGATACAAAAAGGAGTACTACTAAGTGAGTGATTTAGGTGAGTGAAACCGGGACTTTCAGTCAAGTACCTTTAGTTTATTCTACATTTTCAAGTTCACACTGAATACAAAAGAAGTTCACAGAGGTTTATGAAACCAAAATGATTTTATTTATTGAAATTTTATATCATTACACGAGAATAATATAATATATATATCCTATATATATATATTATATATATAATATATATATATATATATATATATATATATATATATATATATATATATAGAATATATATATATATGTATATATATAACATATATATATATATATATAATATATATAAGATATATATATATATTAATATAATATATATATACAATAGATATATAATATAGATATATATAGAAATTTGTTATAGTAATACACAGTTTTGAAGGGATGCGTTTTGAGAAACTACTAAGCCACGTCGGAAGGTGAGTGAAAGGGGACTTTAAATGACCTTCGTAGTTTATTCTACATTTTCAAGTTCACACTGAATACAAAAGAAGTTCACAGATTTTTTTATGTACAAAAATAGGAAGGTGGGGCGGGGTTAGAACAGTTTTGTTAGTCTGGGCAGCATGTTTCTTTACAACAAACGATTTGTTTGGGACAAAGGAAGAGGGATAATCCTGCGTGAGATTAACATTCCTGGTGGAAGTATTTGATGAAGACAGTCTCTAGCAGATCTCTTTTTTCGATGGTCGTTGACCTTGTAGATGACCTTTGACTTAATCCAGTTCATCCCATGGCCAGTCTTAACCCATTTCAACAGGCTTATCAAATAATGGCATTGTGGGTCATTGGCTTAAGACAGGCCATGGATGAACTGGGATAAGTCAACGGTCATCTACAAGGTCTTATTTCGAAAAAGAAATTTTAGAGACTGTTTTTTTGAAGCTAAAAACTTCCATCAGGAATGTTAATCATCCCTGGATTATCCCTTGAAATTTGTTTCTTGTTTTTGTCAGTCAAGAAAATGACCCAGTGTAAAACGAACTACAATTTCTGCCCCACCTTCTGTTTTAAAGTATATAAATATTTTATTATATAAACTAGAATTTGTATTCAGTTTGAACTTGAAAATGTAGAATAAACTACGAAAGGTACTTGTTCAAAGTCCCAGTCTCCCATGCAAACCAAGAAAATTAGTGGTATAGCATAACATTATTTGTTTGTGGTATTATCATATCATATACATTTTTACTGTCATATATATTTG
>NC_089742.1:7763196-7798196 GCF_040412425.1 Macrobrachium rosenbergii
GGGGAAAAATCCCCCTCCCAGAGGAAAATTCCCATGTTATTTTTTTTTCTCTCCAGGGAAAATTCCTGTGGCATTTCCCGAAAATGTCTTAGTGGAAACATTGGTTACTTCTCATAATAGAATCTGGGAGGCTTTCATTGTTGTAAGAGACCTTGTAGGAGTTACCTTGTTGGTCTCTCTCTCTCTCTCTCTCTCTCTCTCTCTCTCTCTCTCTCTCTCTCTCTCTCTCTCTCTCTCTTATCCCCCCTTCCTTCAAAAGAGAATAAAATTTATAAAAAAATTTTGTGGTCACTAGTAATAATATTCCCTTTTTGAGATCTGATCATAGGAAAAGTGTATAAGAAGTGTAACGGGCACTTCATAGAAAGTGTGTTTTTGTGAATTTTACAAAGGTTCTCACAAGCTTGTGTAAGGTAAAGTGGAATTTTACCATGGTATAATCAAGACATATTAGAGAGATTTTGCCTTGGTGAAATTGCTGTTGATAAATCTTGTGTGCATTTTTTTGTGTGTTCCTCTTTTGTGCATTTTCTTGTGTGTGCTTGTGTTTGGAATTTCTTAGTTTTGCCCAGTTTTTGTGTTGGTGATTTAACATTTGTTTACTTAGCATTTGGCATATTTTTGATACTTTAACATTGCATACTTGATTTGATTTTCATTTGTTGAGATTTCCTTTTCAAATCTTGAGTAATTCTTAATAGTGTAGATTTTGCTTAGTTACATAATTTCTTGATAAATTAAAGTTTTGTGAATTAATCTTGTTTAAGAATTAATTAAATCTTGTGTTTTTTTCAGTCAATGGTAAATTTTTAGATTGTGAATTCTACAGTAATTATAAATTTTGAAGTTAAAAATAATTTTTGTATTTAAAGTTTTTAAACACAGTGTTTCATTTGCTGACCACCAGTGAGTAGGATTAATTGTTTGTGCATAAGACAAAGTGATAAACATGTTTTGTTCATTTTAATTTTGCTGAAGTGAATTAAGACCAGGGAAACAATTATAGTTGTTTGATGTTGTGATGCCCCTTTCCTCTAGTATATATCTTGTTTAATTCCTAATACTTCACACATATCTTGATAAACTTAGTTTATTTTTGAAGTAGTAAGTAAGTTTTAAGGGATCACTATTACCTTTAGAGTGCTCAGTCGTAATTTTATTGTTCTGAGAGTTCATGCACCTGGCTGAAGTGAAGTAAATTTTTGGATTTTGTGACTAGTTTTGTAATAACCAGGTACTTGGTACACATAGTAACAATATTAGTTGGTGCCCAGACCAGGAGAACAAAACAAAATATCATCTCTGGTTTATGGTTTATACTGGTGGTGTTAGGGATATATTTTGATAGGAGAATGACCACATAGTTGTTTGAATTGTATTGTAAAATATTTAGTTGAGTAATTTAGAGAAAATGGCTCTGTTTGAAGTTCAGAAGTATCTAGCAATTCCATCCATCCAAGAGTTATCTGAATCCAACCTGACAAAGCTTAGCACAGTGGACTGCTTTAGCAGTAGGGCGTGGGGGTAATGTGACTAGTGGTATGATTGAGGCTGAAATCAAATGTATTGCAATTCAAGCATTGATGGACTCTGGTAAAGCAGAGAAAGAGTTAAATGAGGCACAAGAATTGTTGATTGCAGATGAAATAGAGTTTACATATAAGCAAGAGCAAAAGAAAGAGAACAGTGACACAGGAGCAGAGCTTAGCCATTTATGAGCAGAAGAAATTTTGAATAGGCTGAAGATGCTAGAACTAGGAGAAAATTTGATTAGGCTGAAGATGCAGGCTGAAAGAGAAAAAGAAGACAGAAAGAGCAAGACATGAAAGGGAGATAGAGTTAATCAAAGCTTGATCCACATTACCTTTAACACCGTATAACACCCTGTGTTTGATATAGTAAGAATGCAAGCGTTAGTTCCAAAGTTTACAGAAGAAGCTCCAGATGAGTTTTTGAGTACTTTGAAAACGTGGCTTCAGGTATGGGATGGGCAGAAGATAATTGGTCAGTCTTGTTACAGTGTGTTCTCATTGGTAAAGGAAGAAGTGCCTATTTAGCCTTATCAGCTGATCAGTGTAAAGAGTACGATGTACTGAAACACAATGTGCTACAGGTTTACCAGATGACCCCTGAATATTACAATGAAAGATTCAGATCTTTGAGAAAGGATGACCAGATGACTTTCTTGGATTATGCCTACAAAGTAAGATGTTTCAAACGATGGTTAGAGGCAGCTAAAGTTAAATCTATGGACGAACTTGAGGAGTTAGTAGTCCTAGAACAATATCTTAGAGGAATTACTGAACACATAAGAGCTTATTTAAGAGAGGGAGGGATTAAGAAACTTGACAAAACTGCTACTGAGCGAGGACTACAATATAATCAGTCGCAAAAGGAATTATAATGTCAAGTACCAGAACCAACAACTCACAGGTTTCAGGTCTCATCTAAATTTCAGGAACATTGATGTAAGAAACCCTTCTAGTGGCAATGCCATTACAAAGCCAGGAAATACCTCTTAGCAATCAAATGTTAAATCCTCATCATCCAGTTTCTCAAGACAGATACAGAAGACTAATGTTGTGTGCTACAAGTGTGGAAGAGTAGTACACTACAGTCGAGATTGTTATCAAACATAACAGCAGACTAAGCCAATTGGTCAAGTGGTTAAAGGTAACCAGGTGAAACAAACTACGAAGAGCAGTGTGGGGAATACTGAGACTAGACTAGCAGAGTGTTTAGCAACCAGTGGAAGTGTAACCTCAAGCAGTGAGGGGTTGAGCAGTTTGGAGGCTTTTAAGCCATATAGCTATTAAGGTATGCTGACAACTCAGGAGGGAGTGTGCAGGTACCAGTCAAGGTATTATGTGATACAGGGAGTAACCATAGCGTGGTAGTTCATGTTGCTCACCCACAGTTGGAGAAGAATCTCACTGGAGATTCAGTTATTTTGAAAGGCATAGGAGGAGGGGAAGTAACTCCTATATGCCGCTTGCATCTGTCCTGTGAGTTGGTGACAGAAAGCTGTTGAAGGTGTACATGTTTTACTGGGTAATGAAGTTGATGGTGTACCCTTTGTTCTTTGTCCTATAGTGACAGACAAACCATTGAGGATTAGTCCTATGGTAGAGTTAGAGAAGAAAAACCCCAACCTGTTTCCAAGTTGTGTAACTACCAGGAGTGTGAAGAGAACTACATTTGCAAGTGAAGAAACTTAGGATTTACCTGTACCAGAAGGTGCAAGTTAAGGGTTGTTGAGCTTGGAAGAGCTATTCCAGGAGAGTGAAGGTTTCCCTAGTGTTAGTAATGAAGAGATTACCCAAAAAGAAGAGGTTCCTGTTGTTATTGAAGAGACTCAGCATAGTCAAAGTGTTCCTGAAGATAGCAGTGAAACTACAGTAGCAGAGTTAGCAGATCTTGAGAGTTCAGCCCTTTAAGTTGGTCAAGTGACTAGAGAGAAGCTAATGGAACTGTAGAAGAAGGATACAGCATTGACTGATTTGTTCTTCAGAGTTGTTGATCAAGAGGAGATGCAACAAACTCCTACCTGTAATTATCTAAAGGAAGGATTGCTAATGAGGAAACATCGACCTGCAGATATACCAGGAAATGCTGAATGGGGGAATATCATCAAATTTTGATTCCATATCCATTGAGGAAGCAAGTAGTAGCAGTAGCGAATGAGTCTGGACATATGGGAATCAGAAAGACGGTTGAGGAGATTATGAAGTATTTTTTCTGGCCTGGATTTCACAAGAATGTTAGCAAATTTTGCAGAGAATGTCACACATGGCAGATGGCTGAAAAACCGAATGAAACTATTCAGAAAGCTCCCCTACAACCCATAGAAGTTAGAGGAGAACCCTTTAGCAAGGTGATTACAGATGTGGTTGGACTGCTTCCAAAAACAAAGAAAGGAAATGAATATCTGTTTACATTAATGTGTCCAGTAACAAGGTATCCTGAAACGATTCCTGTAAGAAGTATAAGTGCAAAGGTAATTGCTGAGAAGTTGGTGGAGTTTTTCCCCAAGTTTGGAATACCAGAAATTGCTAGTTTACCCTTGATGTTATTTGAAGTTAGGAATGCTTACCCAGAAAGTATGAAATGATTTTTGGTCGAGACATGAGAGGTCCATTGGAGATTCTTGAAGAGAATTGGGAAGAAAATCAAGAGGAATTCTAAGGAGAATATGTGAAGAACTTGAAAATGTTAAGAAAAATTAGAAAATTCTCTTTAGAAAATTTGAAAGTAAGTCCAGAGAAAATGAAATGAAAATATGATGCTAAGACTAAGCTAAGAAATTTTAGCACTGGACAGCAAGTTCTAGTGTTCTTACCAGTGAAAAGATTTCCCCTTACAAATAAGTTTCAAGGTCCTTATAGGATAATAGAGAAGTTAAGTGATCAAAGTATGTGATTGAAACACCAGGGAGAAGGAAACGATAGAGGAAGATCATGTGAAATTTTTGAAACCTTATTTCTCAGAGACTAGAGGTGAAACAATGTCAATGGCCCAAACAACTTCATCTACAGAGGACGATGATGGCTATGAATTGAGGGCTAAAACAAGATAAACAATTCTTCAATAATGGAAAATTTGGAGAACAAACTAAAACATCTGAGTGCTGAGCAAAGCTATGAATTAAGTGAAATGATTCAAAGTTTCTTGAAATATTTGCAGATGTACCTAGATGTATCGATTTGGCAAAGCATGAGATAAAGATATTAGAAGATGGAAAACCTTTTAAACAAAGAGCTTACCACATATCACCTTTTCATCAAGACGTTTTAAAAAAATAAATTGAATAGTTATTGCAGCATGGATTGGCAGAATCCATTTCAAGTCATTACAGTTGTCCTTGTGTGTTAGTGAAGAAACCAGATGGCTCATTTAGGATGTGTATTGATTGTAGGAAACTGAATCCCATCAGTGTGGCTGACAACTATCCCTTGCCTCTTATTGATCAATTACTTGATAATATTGAACAAGCCAAGTTTGTTTCTAAGGTAGTGAAATGGCTACAAAGATTTTGTGGCATGGCTGGATTTTATAGCCAATTCTCTCCTAATTTCTCAGCCATTGTAGCTCCCCTGATTGATTGTGCAACCATGCTGTATAGAGATATAAAACATTTTTAGAAAGAACAATGTAATTGTCAATTTTTTACCCTGTTCTGAATTGTTAGATTCAAACACAGGATAATTAATCTTCTGGGGGGAGGAATATAATGATGTGGCTTTATAATGTATATGTTTTCTGTAATTTTTTTGTATTTGTCATGTGTTATGATTGTTGAAATATAAATTTTAGATCTTAAAAGGGTTAGTTTGACTGCGTGATTTTGGAACTAAAATACATTTTTGTTGTTAGGATCATGTTTACAGAGATGGTAGGCTGAGGTTTACACAGGTGTCAGGTGTTCAACCAGGGTAACCCCCTCTTTTTCGAAGAATCGTGCCCTACCCACTCAAGCTGTCATAAAAAGAGATATGGGATGACAGGTTTATATAACACTGGTAGCCTGTTGTTTGAATAAGTGTTATGTCAGAAATCCCCTGTCAAATAAACAGATATGTAATGATAGACTAAAGAGCCCTTTTTGACCCAGGGCAAAATCCCTCCCCAGGGGAAAATTCCCCCCTGCCCTTTTTTCCCTCTCCAGGGAAAATTCCTGTGGTGTTTCCCAAAAATGTCTTAGTGGCAACATAGATTACTTCTCATAGTAGAATCTGGGAGGCTTTCATTGTTGTAATAGACCTTTTAGGAGTTACTTGGTTGGTCTCTCTCTCTCTCTCTCTCTTATCCCTCTGTTCCTTCAAAAGAGAGTAAAATTTATAACAAATTTTTGTGGTCACAAGTAATAATATTCCCTTTTTGAGATCTGATCATAGGAAAAGTGTATAAGAAGTATAACAGGCACTTCATAGAGAGTGTGTTTTTGTGAATTTTACAAAGGTTCTCACAAGCTTGTGTAAGGTAAAGTGGAATTTTACTTATTATTACCATAGTATCATAAGCCATTTTAGGGAGATTTTGCCATAGTGAAATTGTTGTTGATGAATCTTGTGTGCATTTTTTTGTGTGTTCTTGTTTTGTGCATTTTTTGTGTGTTCTTGTTTTGTGCATTTTCTTGTGTGTTCTTGTGTTTGGAATTTCTTAGTTTTGCCCAATTTTTGTGTTGATGATTTATTGTTTATTTACTTAGCATTTTACGTATTTTTGATACTTTAACATTGCATACTTGATTTGATTTTCATTTGTTAAGATTTCCTTTTCAGATCTTGAGTAATTCTTAATAGTGTAGATTTTGCTTAGTTAACGTAATTTCTTGTTGAATTAAAGTTTTGTGAATTAATCTTGTTTAAGAATTAATTAAATCTTGTGTTGTTTTCAAGTAATGTTAATTTTTAGATTGTGAATTCTACAGTAATTATAAATTTTGAAGTTAAAAATAAATTTTTGTATTTAAAGTTTTTAAACACAGTGTTTCATTTGTTGACCACCAGTGAGTAGGATTAATTGTGTGTGCATAAGGCAAAGTGATAAACATGTTTTGTTCCCTTTAGTTTTGCCGAAGTGAATTAAGACCAGGGAAACAATTATAGTTGTTTGATGTTGTGATGCCCTTTTCATCTAGTATATTTCTTGTTTAATTCCTAATACCTCACACATATCTTCATAAACTTAGTTTGATTTTTCAAGTGATAAGTAAGTTTTAAGGGATCACTATTACCTTTAGAGTGCTCAGTCATAATTTTATTGTTATGAGAGTTCATGTACCTGGCTGAAGTGAGGTAAATTTTTGGATTTTGTGACTAGTTGAGTAATAACCAGGTACTTTTAGACATAATATATATATATATATATATATATATATATATATATATATATATATATATATATATATAATATATATATATATATATATATATATATATATATATATATATATATATATATATATATATATATATATATATATATGTGTGTGTATGTGTATGTATATATATATATATATATATATATATATATATATATATATATATATATATATATATATATATATATATATATATATATATATATATATATATATATATATATATATATATATTCATGAAGCTACAGTGGTAAAATTGACTGGAGTTGCTGGATAAGTTCTGTGTCGAGGGTTCGTGACCCCCAGTACCAATCCATTCATCACTTATAAATTCCCTTTGGTGATAATTCTCCATCGGAGATATTCCCCAGGCAGCGTGAATTTTATATTAAGCGACATTTGTAGCTTCATGATTGTATATAAATTGCGGTGTGATAAAAATTTATATATATATATATATATATTATATATATATATATATATATATATATATATATATATATATATATATATATATATATATATATATATATATATATATATATATATATATATATATATATATATATGTGTGTGTGTGTATATATATATATATATATGTATATTATATATATATATATATATATATATATATATATATATATATATAATATATATATATATATATATATATGTCAAATATACTGATGCTAGCATGAATATCTTTATTGTATATGTGTGTGTGATGTATGTATGTAAATTTATAAAAATTTTACTTATGCTGTCAAACGCTGATGCTAGCATGGAATATCTTTAATATCTACAAGAAAACTGTATTTATGATTGCTAGTGTTCAACATAAATTGTGATTCGTCCACGCCACTCTGGGGATAATGAGTGTGAAAAGATATCAGTTTTAATTTACGGAACCTCAGCTTTAATAAATAACGGGCTGCCTCGATAAATCATGTTTTCTGGCGATTCTTTTTCTTTTTTAACTTTCCTTGACATTCCCTTATCACCAACATCGTAACAATATAAAAAACGACGACTACTACTGCTATTACTAAAGCTACTATATTAATAAAAAGGAAGATGATGATGATGATGAAAGCGTTATCGAGTGGAATACAGTTTTAGTTTTCTGTAAAAGAAAACTATTTAGATGCCATGTCTGTCTGTCTGCGCTTTTTCTGTCCGCCCTTAGATCTTAAAAACTACTGAGGCTAGAGGGCTGCAAATTGGTATGTTGATCATCCACCCTCCAATCATCAAACATACCAAATTGCAGCCCTCTAGCCTCAGTAGTTCTTATTTTAAGGTTAGATTAAGGTTAGATCGTGCGTCTGGCACCACTAGCGGTGCCAAAAACACAGCCACCACCGGGCCGTAGCTACAAGTTTCATGGGGTGCGGCTGAAAGTTTCATAGGCCGTGGCTCAGAGTTTCATACAGTATTATGAGCTGTACAGAAAACTCGATTGCGCCGAAGAAACTTCGGCGAATTTTTTTACTTTTTCAGATAAAAAAAAAAAATTCCAGAGGTGCTCGCCTCCAACTTGCAACATAACCGATGCATTCATAATACCGCCGCCACAAAAGCAGATACCTGAGCTTCTAAATTAGCCTTCCAGTTACCAGAAGCCTTTATGCCGAACAGTAAATTTCCTTTTTCCACTGTTGTAGGATTTGCTACAGTATCGTTTAATAAAACAAGCCTAAAAGGCATCCGTCTCCTGAGCAGAATTATCTTTAATTATTAAACCCATGCCCTTGAGAAAAGTTAATTTTTAGTGTCCCTAAAAGTTCTTTAGAAGCCCTTAAAAGTTACTGAAAATTCACTCTGCATAATCGAAATAGTGGTAAAGCAGCCAAGCCTGCAGTTACTGTGATACGATCAGATGTAACCGTTCTTTCCCGAGATTTTTTTTTCAATCTCTATAACAACTTTTATATAATGCATAGTGGGTGCTATGGAAGAAGAATTTTAATAATAAAGAATTAAAACAGATTTAAACAGATTTGGTTGTTTTGTTCTTCTTTTAAAAAGACCAGCTTCATGTAATATTATCCATCTTAGCTTAATCACGCTTTGTGGACCCTTAAGTATATACTGTTTGATGAATAACCCTAATGGTTCAATCCCTGTATGCAGAGAATGCTGAGAAACACACGGCCATACTTCTTTTTACTGAGTGTCCAACTTTCAATCAATTTACTGACTGTCCAACTTTCAATCAGTTTAGTGAGTGCCCAACTTTCAATCAGTTAGTGAGTGTCAAACTTTCAATCAATTTAGTGAGTGTCCAACTTTCAATCAATTTAGTGAGTGTCCAACTTTCAATCAATTTAGTGAGTGTCCAACTTTCAATCAATTAGTGAGTGTCCAACTTTCAATCAATTTAGTGAGTGTCCAACTTTCAATCAATTTAGTGAGTTGTCCAACTTTCAATCAATTTAGTAAGTGTCTAACTTTCAATCAATTTAGTGAGTGTCCAACTTTCAATCAATTAGTGAGTGTCCAACTTTCAGTCAATTTAGTGAGTGCCCAACTTTCAATCAATTTAGTGAGTGTCCAATTTTCAATCAATTAGTGAGCGTCCAGCTTTCAATCAATTAATGAGTGTCAAATTTTCAATCAATTTAGCGAGTGTCCAACTTTCAATCAATTTAGTGAGTGTCGAACTTTCAATCAATTAGTGAGTGTCAAACTTTCAATCAATTTAGTGAGTGTCGAACTTTCAATCAATTTAGTGAGTGTCCAACTTTCAATCAGTTTAGTGAGTGTCCAACATTCAATCAATTTAGTGAGTGTCCAACTTTCAATAAATAAAGCATACCAAGTATCATAATCATTGAAAGAAATGTTATCAGATTCTTCAGCATTTACACTTTATCCAGTCGTAACAAATTTTGAGGAGTTGCAATATATCGGATAAGATGTAATATATTCTACAAGAACCGACCCTTCCTGACAGGCCTGTGGAAAAATAAGAATGTTATCTCAGTGGCCTGGTTTAATTGTTTATAAAAAAATAAAAAAATTTCCAATAATAACGTTACTTCTTCTATAGCACTGAATTATGTTAATTTTCTGTATAATTGTAAAGATATTTGTCCTCGGCTGTTTGAAATTCTATTGCGAAGTGGAATGTGTTTATATTTCTTGTTATTGGTAAAAAGTATGATCACTGTTTACATCTCTAATACAGTACAATATTCTATAGCACTGCTGGTAGATTAAATGAAGAAATAAACCAAATGGTTTTCTCTGTGTTCAGTTCACCCCTTCAATTCACATATTATTTTTTCGTCATCGGTTTTAACGTATGTCACATAAAATTGATAATAAATTTAAACGTATAAAAATACTGTTTCTTGCTTCAGTATTATAATTTGGAATATAGAGTCTGTTAAGATCAAACCGGATCATATTCGGCACACGTAGTTGGTCGGGAAATACGACAGAGCTTCGAATATTGAGTGCAAGTATTTGAATTAGACAAATAAGTACAAAGATTCGTCAGTTTCAAACTTAGGTAAGGCAGCATGATATTGACCTTTCGGAAAGTGACTGTCATCCAACGAACTAAACCCATCTTTAATCCAGTCCTCAAACCCCAATTCCGTTCAGTGACGGCTAGACAAAATCATAGAATAAGTCTGTGAAGTTGAAATAACTTGATCATCTGCGACATCGTGTTACCCAAATTCCGTTCATTACCGAAATTTCGATTATTGATTGTGAGAACAGGAGATTGTGTTTTGGAAGTACAATTATGTTCAGGCAAAACGCCTGTCTTTTTTAAAATACCTTGTCCGTGACTAGATCCCTTTGTGATATATCTAACTTGCTATGGGACTTTTGCAACCCAGTAAGGTTGTTAACACACACACACACACACACACACACACATACACATATACACATATATATATATATATATATATATATATATATATATATATATATATATATATATATATATATATATATATATATATATATATATATATATATATATATATATATATATATATATATATATATATATATATATATATAATATAATATAATATAATATAATATAATATAATATAATATAATATAATATAATATGAAATTGTGTTTAGTGTGCTTGCGTGTTGGGAGTGTAATATAAATTCCGGACTTTGAACTATTTTCTTTCTCTATAATTACAGAACTAATTAGAAAGCTTTTGAACAATATTTATATTTAATTTATGAACGAAGCCTTTAGGTGTTCACGAGTAAAAGAGCTTGTAACCTGAATAAAATTATTTTTAGTTTTATACATCATATAATTAAAAGCATTTATGTCATTCAGATGGAAATATTAAAACAAGTATTAATATCAGAATTATGTGCCGTAATATTTTTACAGAGTAGATGAAAAATTACGCTTTATATTTGAAAGTCTAAGGAACAAAGTACTTCAAATCGTGCAGGAGGTGTAGTTGTGTGAATTGCGAAAATCGTCTCTGACAACAATTTTTCTGGTTACGATTAATTCAGTTCATGAAAATTGCAGCATTATTCATATTGTGTCGCATATTTTATGTCGACGTAGGATCTCTCTTCCATAAGCTTTTATGTACATTTTTTTCCATTTTTAAGGAAATATAATATTTTTTATCAAATAAAACACTCAAAGCAATAGAATTTGGGGTTTAAGTGTTTACCAGTTTATGCATGTAATCAACCTTGAAGTTTCTTTTAAAGTTCACATGAAAAAATATATTTCCACTTAGAAATAAAGACAAGTCAGGTATCTTCACTTTCCTGCGAAGTTCCTAAAATTATATTTGCAAAATACTGCAGCATTTGTCAAATTCCTCTTCCGGTGCCGTATGAATTAGTCATTCTGGGATATGAAGGAAGAGTGCAAGAGACGGATTTACGTGTTTGTGCACGAGGAAAATTACTTTATTATTTTGTAATGTGGTAGGAATCTCACTGAATGTTTCTTGTCTTCCGACTTTTGTGTTGAAAAATATTTATATTAAAATGGGTCCAGGTGCTTTCTGGCTACAGAACTGTAATAGTAAATAAAATTGAATAGCCTGTCGTTCAGTGCTTGCTCTCTTTCTGAAATATGAAATATAGTACTTTGACAAGCCTGGGATTCTTGATCATCCTGTATATTTCAGTTACAAAGTAAAACAGAAACACTTGGCAAACACGCGCAGGCACACACACATATATATGCATATGTGTGTTTGTGTGTGTATGAGAGAGAGAGAGAGAGAGAGAGAGAGAGAGAGAGAGAGAGAGAGAGAGAGAGAGAGAGAGAAACACAAAACGTCCTAGCCATCAGTTTTTTCGTCAATAAATGTCATACCTTACAAAAGAGCAGTGCTTTCATCAGCGATATGTCAGTGACTGATTTCTATTCATGTAGAATCTTTTATGTTATTCAATAAATTCTGTAAAATATAAAGGAATTAAATTTAATTTAATAGCTATTAGTTTTCTTTATCAAAAAAAAGTACAATTTTATTATCATTCAGTATTCAGTTCTAAGTCCGTCCTAAGACGATTTCCATAAAGTTAATTTAGAAATAATTTTACTATGACCTATGTCTTAAAATCAGGAAAAGTAATAAAAATTTTCTAAAACACTTGAGCTATAAAGAGGCTTGTCAACTTTTGTGTATGAACGGTCATACGGAAACGAAAATAAGTATTATGACTCCCGAAATATGTTGCTAATATTAACCATGCGGTAATTTTCTTTCCTTTTAGTTCT
Organism: Macrobrachium rosenbergii; assembly: GCF_040412425.1. Taxonomy (NCBI): domain Eukaryota; kingdom Metazoa; phylum Arthropoda; class Malacostraca; order Decapoda; family Palaemonidae; genus Macrobrachium; species Macrobrachium rosenbergii. The sequence goes on from NC_089742.1 coordinate 7,775,828, forward strand.
ACAGCATATGACTTCATTTCAGTGAATGCTTAGCCTGAAGATTACCTTGAAATAGAGTCGTTAAGATCGAGGGTAATAGGAAGAAAAAATATATACTGTATACACCCACAAATCGCTCGAACTTTCATAAGGTCTGTGAATGAATAGGTCTCTCTTACAGACATATAATTCAGTAATTTTCTCACAGATTCCGCGACACATTTGTCCCCATTTTTAAATTTGGTATAATGAAACAGAATATATTTAGTCGTTTCTTTTGCTAGGGCAATATTAAACATTTGAAACTATCATCAGTAATTCTTAATGCATCTTTCGGAAATCCTGACGAATAATTCCATAAAATCATTATTATATATAAGTTACAACTTTCACAAATATTCTCCAACTCTTATATTTCTTAATTTTTAAGTCAGTGGTATTTTTTTAATTATGATGAATATTTTAACTGTTATAGATAACATTAGCCATTGCCGTAATTCTTTTTGTAAATAAAATCACTTATTTCAACGAACTATCGTAAACTACCTTTATACGAATCTTGGAACTCTCCATTGTTTCTGTTTTCATTGTTGAAAATAAGTTGAAAAATACCAAAAAAGTTAATTTGTTAAATTAAATATCAGTAATGAATTAAATCACCAACTAAAGGATGGCATTTAAATTACGGTGCATGGATATAAAACGATAAGGAAGGAATGTAAATTAGCTTATATCTTAGCAAAGAGCCATGGAAAGAAATACCCCAAAGAAGTACCTGGGGTTTTACATCTTTAAAAATTGCATTACCCAGAGAAGGAGTGCTTTCGTGGAATTAAGGAAACTTTACAGACACCTAAAACTCTTCTCGAAAGTGCCTTAAAAACTCTAGCACTGAGGTACTTGTGAATTTTATAATTTGGAGCCAAAGATTTTATGTATTTTTTGAGGTGACAGCTATGCATGAAAGAGACAAATAGGAAATTAACAGTAAAGTTTACAAAATCTTGATATAGGAGATTAAATATGCTGAAAAATAACTGCATCTTATATTATGGCGAAGATATTGGCATCTAATAAATATTCTGTATCTACTAGAGAATTTCACACCTGTGTTAGGACATGAGGGTTCATCTAAGTGGAATTCGTCAGTAAATTACAACTGATGATGGGAACCTGCATTTATTTCAGTGCGTGGTACAAATTACTGAAAGACGTGATAAACATTTCATTACATAATTAGGAACACCTTACCTTCTACATTTATCAACCTTCGTGTAATTAACCATTTAAGTAACAATCTAGTTGACAGCCAACTACGACTTTCAAAAGAAGGAAGAAATACTCAATTTGTCCTAATTTTTTTATAACGTAAAAGCTATTTCCTTTTTCGCTTTAATGTGTATATGTATATATATATATATATATATATATATATATATATATATATATATATATATATATATATATATATATATATATATATATATATATATATATATATATATTATATATATAAAGTTAAGGATATTAATGTGAAAGGCTTTTTTAGGCTTTCCATTTTTTGCAAAGTAAGATAGCAGGGCACCAATGACATACATGATTCAGCTTTCGATACCAGTTTAATCTTAGCTGACTGTCGATGACCGTTCCACATTCTCTAACTTAAAGGGATCATTAAGGCAATTGCTACTGATAATCTCTTCGCCGCCTTCGCCTCCGCCTTCTTGGTCGATGTTTAGAGTCTAATAGTTTGTCTTATATAATAGGGGTGCCTTTCCTATACTCCCAGTTCTCTGGAATCGGCATAATTATCACAAGTTTAAAGAAAGATTGGTACTCTCGTATTATTCATTATTTAATTTGTTTTATTACAGCAGGTGACCAGGACTGTAATGATCATGCGTTGCTGTTTCACCTCCACAATCAAAAATCATGAATCCTGGGCGCTCTCTCATAGCTCAAGAGAGCTGGTTAGATGGAAAACAATAAAAAAGCAAGTAAAAAATGTGCCGAAGTTTCTTCAGCGCAATCGAGTTTTCTGTACAAGGTGTAATGTTGTATGCAACTCTCAGCCACGGTCCATGAAACTCTCAGCCGCGGCCCATGAATCTTTCAGCCACGGCCGGGTGGTGGCCTTTGTTTTTGGCAACTATAGCGGTGCCAGACTCACGAGCATGGCTAACTTAACCTTAAATAAAAAAAAAAAAAAAGCTAACGAGGCTATAGGGCTGCAATTTGGTATGTTTGATGATTGGACGGTGGATGATCAACATACCAATATGTAGCCCTCTAGCCTCAGTAGTTTTTAAGATCTGAGGGCAAACAGAAAAAGTGAGAAAAACTAAAAAGAGTAAAACGAACATAATAACCGCAATGTACCACGAAAATTTACCCTATCCCAAATATAGAACATATTGCCAAAAAGAGGCATATTTTAATTTCGTGAGCATAAACAAATGGCTCATTCTGAAATTAAGGACATAAACAACGTGTAAATTCCAAGATAATTTTCCTTTCAGAAATGTGGCTGTAATAAATATAAGCATTAATGTGTTTCCATTTGCAATACCGGAAGAAATATGAATATACATGCATTGTACTTACTGTTTCGACGAATGGCAGAAATTCCAACGTTACTGATACCCCTAATACTAATAATTTCCTGGATAACAAAGCATAAAGACCATAATAACTATATATCAATGAGTAATATAACAAGATGGTGTCATCCAGTGATTGCAACAGTTCTAGAAATGTTGGCTTTATCTTTATGATATAATAGCATAACGACAGCATTAATTGTCAGTGTAGAAAAGGTGTACGATATACTACTGCAACAAAATTATAACCTTTCTGGATTATTGATTATTCGTGTCTGATACTATGCGCGTGTGTGTCTTTATTTTGGGCGTTATTTGTTAGTGGAATAACTTTGCAAAGAGGCATCGGTTCGGGAGAAGTTGGGGGATGGAAAATATGAATTAAAAGAAACTAGAAGAATTGGTAGTAGAAATGAAACTAGTGGGTACTCATACCTGGAAACGAGATAGCGTGTGTTAGAAGCAAATTGTAGATTAGTGGTGATGGACACGCTGCTGATGATGTATCGATTGGTAATGTAAAATCTTCTTAAATAATGGCACCTTGATTCTTCACTTAGAATATGAATACGTTGCCGACTTATATTTTTTTTCATCCATCTACACACACACACACACACACACACACACACATATATATATATATATATATATATATATATATATATATATATATATATATATATATATATATATATATATATATATATATATATATATATTTATATATATATATATATATATATATATATATATATATATATATATATATATATATATATATATATATATATATATATATATATATATATATATATATATATATATATATATATATATATATATATATATATATATATATATATATATATATATATATATATATATATATATATATATAATATATATATATATATATATATATATATATATAATATATATATATATATATATATATATATATATATATATATATATATATATATATATATATATATATATATATATATATATATATATATATATATATATATATATATATATATATATATATATATATATTATATATATATATATAACGTATATTTATATATATGTTTGTATATGCGTGTCTGTGTTACTAGTATTTATACGTACACCAAGAAAAAGGATATATGAGCAGTTGAACATTTCATTAATCTATTTTCCTATATATATGTAAAGCTGTGGAGACAATTTGTGTCTGAAAAAAGTTATTATAATTACATGAAACTTTTTTCATAGCCAAACTATCTCTTACTAATTTTTTAATGACCATTGGATGCCTTCCAGTGAAAGGAAAGAGCCTGAAGTACAAAATGATATGTTAATGAAAAATTAAATGGCATGTTAGACTCCGTAAAAAATTTCGAAATAACAATTTTAATCTAATTGTATACTTTTGGAAATGTGATTAATCTCATTTAATTCTGGGATGTAACTTTTTCACTCGGAAGGGAATTTTCCAATTAAAAAGAATATATTTTTCTTAGTGTTCCAAGCATGAAAGTATTGTAATGGTGATAAAACCAAATATGTTATATTTTGATTTAAGCTTTACTGCCAGTCATTTTTCAGCTCGACCAATGCGTCTGTTTGTGTTATGACTAGTTAATGTAAGAGTGCGAAATATAGCATTCATTACTTAGGTAATCTATGATTTATTTCAGTATTTTGAGTTCAAGAATTGACTCTTGAACGTTTCCAAAAATGAGAATGTAATTATTGGGAAAGTCGACAGAATAAAAATTTTTGGTACTCCTGACTTCCGCAAAATTTTTCGCAAAAAAAAAAAAAAAATAGATTTCTTACGAGGAAGACTTAGATTTAGTGACCTAGATGATTATCGATCCAGGAATTCCAAGGCGGACTTTGCTCATCGTTCCTTAAAGATTGATGGTTGCTTCTTACAAATTTTTAATTCGAGAGAAACCTTCGCTATTAGTTTCCATTGAAATCCAGTATATTAAATAACATCTCTCTCTCTCTGTCATAGATATGTACACACACACACACACACACACACACACACACACACACACACACACACACACACACACACACATATATATATATATATATATATATATATATATATATATATAATATATATATATATATATATATATATATATATATATATATATATATATATATATATATATATATATGTGTGTGTGTGTGTGTGTGTAATGTGAAATGTTTTATCATCACTGTGATTTATATACAATCATGAAGCTACAAATATGTTTAATATCAAATTCTCGCTACTTCAGGAATATCCACGATGGGGAATTATCACTGAAGTGGGATTTTTACGTGAAAATGGATCGACGGGCGGGTCTCAGTCCCTCAACACAGTACCTTCCAACGACTCCATTCGATGGTCAAACCATTGAGCCAGCAAGAGGTATAAATTAATGCTGTATCTACCGTACTTATCTACCTATCGAGAGTGGGGAAACTGTACTTGGCTTCAGCATTAACCCACCTCCACCATGATAGCTCAGTTAGGTACGTTTGGAAAACGCAGCTCTTATTATGAAATTTTTATTGCACCGTGATTTATATACAATCATGAAGCTACAAATGTCGTTTAATATCTAACTCACGCTATTTCGGGAGTATCCCCGATGGGGAATTGTCACCGAAGGGTAATTTTTTAAGTGATAAATGGACCGGTAATACCGGGTCTTGATCCCTCGACACAGTACCTTCCAACAACTCCATTCGACGGTCAAACCATTGAGCCAAGAAGAGAGGTATAAATTAATGCTGTATCTGCCGTACTTATCTACCTATCGAGAGCAGGGAAACTGTACTTGGCTTCAGCATTAACGAACCTTCACCATGATAACTCATTGGTACGTTTGGAACCTACAGCTTTTATTATGAAATTTTTATCACACAGTGATTTATATACAGTCATGAAGCTACAAATGTTGTTTAATATCCAACTCACGCTACTTTGGGAATATCCCCGAAGGGGAATTATCACAAAGGGGAATTTTTAAAATTATAAATGGATACGTCCCAGCGGGTCTCAATCCCTCAATACAGTACCTTCCAACGACTCCATTTGATGGTCAAACCACTGAGCCACCGAGAGAGGTATAGGTTAATGCCGAATCTGCTGTACTTATTCACCTGTTGAGAGCGCAGAAACTGTACTTGGCTTTGGCATTAACCCACCCCTACCATGAGAGCTCATTGGTGCTTTTGGAGAACGCAGTTCTTATTATGAAATTTTTGACACACTGCGATTTATATACAATCATGAAGCTAAAAAATGTCATTTAATATCGAATTCTTGCTACTTCGGGAATATCCCCGATGGGGAATTATCACCGAAGGAGAATTTTTAAGTGGTAAATGGATCGGTACTGGCAGGTCTCGATCCCTCGACACAGTATCTTCCACCGACTCCATTCAATGGTCAAACCACTGAGCCACCAAAAGAGGTATAAGTTAATACCGAATCTGCTGTACTTATTTACCCAGAGAGAGTGGGGAAACAGTACTTGGCTTCGGCATTAACCCACCTCCACCATGATAGCTCATTGGTATGTTTGGAACACACAGCTCTCATTATGAAATTTTTACCATACCCTGATTTATATAGAACCATGAATCTACAAATGTCACTTAATATCCAATTCACACTACACCGGGAATATCCCTGAAGGGAAATTATCGCCGAAGGGGAATTTTTTTAGTGATAAATGGATTGGCACCAGATAGTCGCGATCCCTCGACAGAGTACCTTCCAACAACTCCATTCAATGGTCAGACCATTGAGTCACCAAGAGAGGTATGAGTTAATGCCGAATCTGCCGTACTTATTTACCCGCTGAGACCGAAGAAGCTGTACTTGGCTTCAGCATTAATCCACCCTCCACCATGATAGCACATTGGTGTCATTTAGAACACACAGCGCTTATTATGAAATTCTTATCACACTGATTTTATAGAATCGTAAAGCTACAAATGTTGTTTAATATCCAATTCACGCTACTTTGGAATATCCTGATGGGGAATTATCACCGAAGAGGAATTTTTTAAGTGATAAATGGATCAGTACGCCTGGTCTTGATCCCTTGACAAAGTACCTTCCAACGACTCCATTCTACAGTCAAACCAATGAGCCACCAAGAGAGGTATAAGTTCATGCTGAATCAGATGTACTTATTTACCCGTCGAGCGGGAAAAATGTATTTGGCTTTGCCATTAACCCACCTCCACCATGATAGTTCACTGGTATGTTTGGAATGCTCAGCTCTTATTATGAAATTTTTATCCGACTGTGATTTACATACAATCATGATGCTATAAATATCGTTTAATATTCAATTCACACTACTTCAGGAATATCCCAAATGGGGAAATATCACCTAAGGAGAATTTTTTTATTAATAAATGAACCAGTACCACCAGGTCTCAATCCCTCGACACTGTACCTTCCAATGACTCCATTCGACAGTCAAACCAATGAGCCACCAACAGAGGTATGAGTTAATGACGACTCTGCCTTACTTATTTTATCGCTTAAAAAATTCCCCTTATGTGAAAATTCCCCATCAGGGATATTCCTGAAGAAGCGAGAATTGGAGATTAAAAAACATTTGTAGATTCACGATTGTGTATAAATCACGGTGTAAAAAAATTTCAAAATAAGAGCTGCATGTTCCAAACATACCAATGAGCTTTCATGGTGAAGGTGAGTTAATGTCTTGCCAGTTACAGTTTAATGCTCTCTCAGGGAAAATAAAGGCAGATTCAGCTTTAATTTATATCTCTCTTGGTGGCTCAATGGTTTGACCATCGAATGGAGTCATTAGAAGGCACTGTGTTGAGGGATCAAGGCCCAGTGGTACCGATCCATTTATCACTCAACAAATTCCCCTTCAGTGATAATTTCCATTTATATTCCTGATAACGTGAATTGCATACTAAACGACGTTTTATAGCTATATATATATATATATAAATCATAGTGTGATAAAAATTTCATATATAAGAACTGCATGTCTGACTTTACCAATGATTTTATCATGTTCCAGGGTGGGTTAAATTTGAGGTAAGTACAGTTTTAGTTTTTGAAGGTAGATAAGTCTGGCAGATAATGGGTATATAGCTTGGTGGCTCAAGAATTTGATTATTGAATGGAGTTATTAACAAGGTTTAGTCCAGGATCGTTGACCAGCAGTACCAAAAATTTAACCTAACAAAACGTTCAGAAAAATTCCATCCAGTTTGAATCTTCCTTTAGTCTTATAATTCTTCTTCTTCTTCTTATAATTATATTTTATATGATATCTTATATATATAGACTCCATAATAATACGATATATTAGTATAATCATAAGCTGCATTATATTTATATATATATATATATATATATATATAATATATATATATATATATATATATATATATATATATATATATTATATATATATATATATATATATATATATATATATATATATAATATAAATATATATATATATATATATATATAATCAAGAGATAAAAATTTTTTAAGTTTCCATTTCCAATCCAATGAGCTATCATGGTGGAGGCAGGTTAATGTCAAATGAAAAAGGGTCTCCCTTGCTCTTATATAAAATATGTACAGCAGATTGGCATTAACTTATACTTCTCTTAGTGGAATTAAATTTTTGACCATTGAATGGAGTCATTGAAGGTACTGTATTGCCGGGATCGAGACCTGCCAATACCAATCCATTTATCACTTAAAAATTCCACTTGTGATAATTCCCCAGAGAGGATAGAGAGTTAAAGTAATGTGAATTGGATATCAAACAACATTTATTGTTCATAATTGTATATAAATCATGGTGTGATAAAAAAATGTGCTCCAAACGCACCAATGAGCTATCATGGTGAGTGGGTTAATTCCGTTCCAATTACAGTTTCCCCACTCGACTGGTAGATAATACGTGCAGATTCAGCATTAATTTATACCTCTCTTCTGGCGGCTCAATGGTTTGACCTCTCTAACGGAGTCACTGGAAGTAACCGTGTTGAGTGGTCGAGAGTTGCATGACTGATCCAATATTTTCACTTAAAAATTCCTTCGGTGATAATTCCCCATTGGGGATATTCCCGAAGTATGCGTGAATTCGATATTAAATGACATTTGTAGCTTCATGATTACATACACATCATACATATACATTGAAACACATATATATATATATATATATATATATATATATATATATATATATATATATATATATATATATATTTTATGATGTTGCCTTGTAATATATATATCCTCCTATAATTTTGACATATTTACTTTTTTTTTATTTTGCATGTTACTTTTTTCAATGATAATGATTGTTGAAGTGTCATATTTAGTTTGGCATCAGATCTCAAAAGAACATGATTAAATTACTTGATAGCGTAATTTAGAATTGTTATTATAATTTTAATAGTAACGTAATTTAGAACGAATATCTTTCTTGGTAAAAGCGTAGTTTGTGACACGTGTGTGTCCACCAGGGGCTTGTTTCATTTCAATTGTCATCAGTTGAGATAAGAGGGAACGCTTTGTTTTGGGGGTTAGTGATGACAGATTTAAAACAAACGTCGATTCGTCCCCATACGGGCTCAAGACGAGTGATTTCATGTTGTTGCACGTTTCAAGTCACGCGACGCCACTTGGAGAGAAAGAATACGTGTCCTGATCAATTACGTCATGTTTTGTAAGATTGCATTCAAAACGTTTTGTTGGGATGACGAACTTTCCTTCTAGAAGCTTCTTTAGTATCTCGCACCCAAAATGCTTTTTAATGACATCACGTAATTTTTCACTGTTGGAATCCTAAATTTGTTTGATTCTGATTTCTGAGACCAGTCGATTTGGTTCCATCTCTCTCTCTCTCTCTCTCATTCCTAATTGGGAAGAGATTACTTTTAACGTAAATTTTGTGGTCATTTTTAAATTTAACTTTTGAGATCTGTATTTAGCAAAGTTATTTAGTTCGTAACGGCGCCTGGTAAAAAAGTGTGTTTTGTGTAACGCAGCTGCAGCAAGTGATTTACAGAGGTTTTCAAGTTGTAAGGTAACGTGAAATTTACTCATTGATACCATGGTATGATAAGTTAGGAAGTTATGGTATGATAAGTTAGAAGTTGTTATGATAAGTTAGGGAAATTTTCAAGTTATTGATAAATCTTACGTGTATTTTTGTGTGTTTTTCTATTTACAATTTCTTTATATTTTCACATTTTTATGTTTTGTGATGTAACATTTATTTACATAGCATTGTAAATATTTCTTGTTAATTTAACATTGCATACTTAATTTAACATTGCATACTTAATTTAACATAGCATACTTTGATTTCATTTATTGAGATTTTCTTTTAAATCTTGAGTAATTTTGATAGTTTAAATTTTACTTGATTAATTTAAATTTTGATAAAGTTTTTGTGAATTAGTTTTGTTTATAATTTAATTCAAGAATTCATTGAGTTTTGTGTTATTTTCAACTAATAGTAAATTTTTCAGATTGTGAATTCTAATTAATTGTGAATTCTAGTTATAAACTTTGAATCTGAAAATAAATTTTTGTATTTAACATTTTAGAAAAACAGTGTTTCATTTATTGATCACCAGTGAATAGGATTGATTGTGTGTGCATAAGGCAAAGTGATAAACATGTTTTGTTCTTTTAGTTTTGCTAAAGTGAATTAAGACCAGGGAAACAGTTAGAGTTTTTGATGAGTGATGCCCTTTTACTCTAGAAGATTTCTAGTTTAATTTTTTGATACCTCACATATATTCTGATAGACTTAGTTTGGATTTTTCAAGTGATTGATAAATAAGTTTTTCTTAAAGTTATCACTGTTACCTTTAGAGTACTCAGTCGTAACAATTAATGTTATGAGAGTTCAGGTATCTGGCTGAAGTGAGGTATATTTTGAATCTTGAGATTAGTTGTGTAGTAACCAGTACTTGATACGCATCGTGACATTATATTGTTTGGTGCCCAGAGACCCGTGGAACAAAAACAAAATATCACTCTGGTTTATGGTTTATACTGGTGGTGTTAGGGATATATTTTGATAGGAGAGTGACCACATAGTTATTTTTGCTTTGTATTGTGAATTATTTAGTTGAGTAACTTAGAGAAAAATTGCTCTGTTCAATGTTCAGAGGTTTTTAGCAGCTCCTTCCATCCAAGAGTTATCTGAATCCAACCTGACTAAGGCACAGTGGATTGCTTTAGCAGTAGCATGTGGGGTAATGTGTCTAGTGGTATGATTAAGGCACAAATCAAATATATTGCAATCCAAGCATTGATGGACTCTGGTAAAGTAGATGAAGAGTTGGGAGAGGTGCAAGAATTGTTGAATGCAGCTGAGGCAGAATTTACAGATAAACATGAGCAAAAGAAAGAGAAAAGTGATGCAGAAGCAGAGCTTAGACGTATAGAAGCAGAAGAAAATTTGATTAAGCTGAGGAAACAGGCTGAAAGAGAGAAAATGCAAGCAGAAAGAGAAAGAGAACATAGGGAGAAAAGAGAAAGAAAGGAAAGAGAAGAAGAAAAAGCAGCAGAAGAAGAAGAGAAAGAGCAAAAGAAGAGAGAAAGAGCAAGACATGAAAAGGAGATGGAGTTAATAAAAGCTCGATCCACATTACCTGTAACACTGTCTAACCCTACTCAAGGTAATTCAGACCTGTATTTGATGTAGTAAGAGTGCAGAAGTTAATTCGAAATTTACAGAAGAAGCCCCAGATGAGTTTTTTGATCACTTTGAAAAAGTAGCTTCAGGTATGGGATGGCCAGAGGATAAATGGTCAGTCTTGTTACAGAGTGTTCTCATTGGTAAAGGGAAGAAGTGCCTATTTAGCCTTATCAGCTGATCAGTGTAAAGAGTACAAGGTACCTAAACATAATGTGCTACAAGTTTACCAGATGACCCCTGAATATTATAATGAAAGATTCAGATCTTTGAGAAAGGATGACAAGATAACTTTCTTGGATTATGCTCTACAAAGTAAGAAGATGTTTTAAACGATGGTTGAGGCTGCTAAAGTTAAATCTATGGACGAGCTTGAGGAGTTAGTAGTCCTAGAACAATATCTTAGAGGAATTCCTGAACACATAAGAACCTATTTAAGAGAGAGAGAGGTTAAGAAACTTGACAAAACCTGCTACATTGAGCGAAGATTTTAATATCATTTCTAGCAAAAGAAATTATAAAGTCAAGTACCAGAGCCAACAACGCACAGGTTTCAGGTCTCATCCAAATTTCAGGAACATTGCAACTGGAAATCCTTCTAGTGGCTATGTCAATACAAAGTCAGGTAACATCCCTCAGCAATTAAATGTCAAATCCTCATCATCCAGTCTGTTCTCAAGACAGATACAGAAGGCTAATGTTGTCTGCTACAAGTGTGGAAGAGTAGGACACTACAGTCGAGATTGTTATCAGACACAACAGCAGACCAAACCAGTTGGTCAAGTGGTTAAAGGTAACCAGGTGAAGCAAACTACGAAGAGCAGTGTGGGGAAGACTGAGACTAAAGAAGCAAGTGTTTAGCAACCAGTGGAAATGTAACTTCAAGCAGTGAGTGGCTGAGCAGCTTGGAGGCTTTTAAGCCATATATCTATGAAGGTACGCTGACAACTCAAGGAGGAAGTGCAGGTACCAGTCAGGTATTACGTGATACGGGGAGTAACCATAGTGTGGTAGTTCGTGGTGCTCACCCACAGTTGGAGAAGAATCTCACTGGAGATTCAGTTATTTTGAAGGGTATAGGAGGAGAAGAGGTAACTCCCTATATGCCGCTTGCATTTGTCCTGTGAATTGGTAACAGGAAATGTTGATTTTGCTGTAAAGGACTTACTAGCTGTTGAAGGTGTACATGTTTTACTGGGTAATGAAGTTGGTGGTGTACCATTTGTTCCTTGTCCTATAGTGACAGACAAACCGTTCAGGGTTAGTCCTACAGTAGCTTTAGAGAAGAAAAACCCCACCTGTTTCCAAGTTGTGTAACTACCAGGAGTATGAAGAGAACTATGTCTGCAAGTGAAAATACTGAGGATTTACCTGCACTAGAAGAATCAAGTGAAGGATTTTTAAGATTAGAAGAACTGTTCCAGGAAAGTAAAGTTTCCCTAGTGTTAGTAATGAAGAGATTTCCCAAGAAGAAAGAGGTTCCTGTTGTTATTGAAGAGACTCGAGTAGTCAAAGTGTTCCTGAAGATAGTAGTGAAACTACAGAGCAGAGTTAGCAGATATGGAGAGTTCAGCCCTTGAAGTTGGTCAAGTGACAAGAGAAAAGCTAATGAAACTGCAGAAGAGGATACAACGTTGGCTGATTTGTTCTTCAGAGTTGTTGTTGATCAGAAGAGATGCAACAAACCTCACCTGTTATTATCTAAAGGAAGGATTGCTAATGAGGAAGCATCGACCTGCAGATATACCAGGAAATGTTGAATGGGGTGAATATCATCAAATTTTGATTCCATATCCATTGAGGAAACAAGTTGTAGCAGTAGCACATGAGTCTGGACATATGGGAATCAGGAAGACTGTTGAGAAGGTTATGAAGTATTTTTTCTGGCCTGGACTTCACAAGGACGTTAGCAGATTTTTGCAGAGTGTGTCACACATGCCAGATAGCTGGAAAACCGAATGAAAACATTCAGAAAGCACCCTACAACCCATAGAAGTTAGAGGAGAACCTTTAGCAAGGTAATTATAGATGTGGTTGGGCCACTTCCGAAAACCAAGAAAGGAAATGAATATCTATTAACATTAATGTGTCCAGTGACTAGGTATCCTGAGGCGATTCCTGTAGAAGTATAAGTGCAAAGGTAATTGCTGAGAAGTTGGTGAGTTTTTCTCCAAGTTTGGAATACCAGAATTGTGCAAAGTGATAGAGGAACGAACTTTACTTCAAAATTATTCAGGATGTGATGAACTTGTTAGGAGTAAAACAAAGTTATCAACTGCTTATCATCCAGAGACTCAAGGAGCCTTGGAAAGGTTCCATCAGACATTGAAAAATATGTTAACTAAGTATTGTAATGAATCAGGAAGAGAATGGGATGCTGGTTTACCTTTAATGTTATTTGAAGTTAGGAATGCTTATCAAGAAAGCATGGGATGTTCACCAAATGAAATGATTTTTGTCTGAGACATTAGAGGTCCATTGAAGATTCTTGCAGAGAATTGGGAAGAAAATCAGAGGAAATCCAAGGAGAAATATGAAGAACTTGAGAAAGGTTAAGAGAAATTAGAAAATTCTCTTTAGAAAATTTTAAAATAAGTCAAGAGAAAATGAAAAGGAAATATGATGCTAAAACTAAGCTAAGAAATTTTAGTATTGGACAGCAAGTTCTAGTGTTCTTTTAGTGAAAAATTTCCACTACCAGTAAGTTTCAAGGTCCTTATAGGATAATAGAGAAGTTAAGTGATCGAACTTTATGTGATTGAAACACCAGGAAGAAGAAAACGACAGAGGAAGATACATGTGAATCTTTTGAAACCTTACTTCTCCAGAGACTAAAAACTGAAACAGTGTCAATAACACAAAACAACTTCATCTACAGAGGACGATGACGGCTATGAATTGGGAGCTGAAAACAAGATGAACAATTCTTCAATATTAGAAAATTTGGAAGATAAACTAAAACATCTGAGTGTTGAGCAAAGTAGTGAATTAAGTGAAGTTATTCAAAAGTTTCCCTGAAATTTTTTGCAGATGTACCTAGGTGTACCAATCTGACAAAGCATGAGATAAAGATCAGAGAAGATGGAAAACCTTTTAAAATGAGAGCTTATCGCTTATCACCTTTTCATCAAGATTTTTGAAGAAAGAAGTTGAATATTTGTTGCAGCATGGATTAGCAGAACCCAGTTCAAGTCATTATAGTTCTCCTTGTGTGTTAGTGAAGAAACCAGATGGCTCATTTAGGATGTGTACTGATTATAGGAAACTGAATTCCATCAGTGTAATTGACAATTATCCCTTGCCTCTTATTGATCAATTACTTGATAACATTGGGCAAGCCAAATTTGTTTCAAAGATAGACTTGTTGAAAGGATATTATCAAATTCCCTTAGATGAGAGAATGCTAAGTTGCTGTCAGCTTTCATTACTCCTTTGGACTGTATCAATACACTGTTTTGCCGTTTGGTCTGATGAATGCACCTGCAACATTCCAGCGAGTGATGGATCAACTACTAGGATCAATAGAAGGAGTAGGTGTATACCTTGATGACATTGTGATTTATTCTAATACATGGGAAGAACATCTGAAGATATTAAGGAAAGTGTTCAGAAACTACGGGAAGCAGGACTAACAATCAACTTACAAAAACTGAGTTTGGAAAGGCAACTGTACAGTATCTAGGATTTGAAGTTGGAAAAGGCCTTCTCGCTCCCTATTGATGCTAATGTAGATGATATCCGTAAGGCTACCCCTCCTACTACAAGGAAACAGCTACAAGATTTTTGGGCATGGCTGGATTTTATCGCCGATTCTGTCCAAATTTCTCAGCCATAGTAGCTCCCTTTAACTGACTTAACCAGTCCTAAACAAAGTTTGTTTGGACTCCAGAATGTCAAGAATCATTTGAGAAGGTTAAAGCCATATTAACTTCAAGACCAGTGCTTCAAGCTCCAGACTTCAATAAAAGTTTGTGATACAAGTTGATGCATCCGACTGTGGAATTGGAGCTGTTCTACTTCAAGAAGATGACAACAAAATCTTCCATCCAGTATGTTTTATGTCTTCAAAGTTGAAAAGCACCAGAAAACTTACTCAACAATCGAAAAGAAACATTAGCATTAATCACAGCATTGAAAAAGTTTGAAGTGTATGTGAACCGACCTAGGAATGAAGAAATTTTAGTGTTGTCGGATCACAACCAATCTCATTCATCAATAAGATGAAAAATAATAATATGAGACTGACCAGGTGGTCTTTATGCCTGCAACCATATAATGCCAAGTGTTAAACACATTTCAGGAAAGATAATGTCATAGCAGATTATTTATCCCGTTGTGAATCGTTGGATTCAAACCCGGGATAAGTAATCTTCTGGGGGGAGGAATTTCATGATGTTGCCTTGTAATACGTATATCCTCCTATAATTTTGACATATTTACTTTTTCCATGTGTTATGTTTAATGATAATGATTGTTGAAGTGTCATATTTAGTTTGGCATCAGATCTCAAAAGAACATGATTAAATTACTTGATAGTGTAATTTAGAGTTGGTAATACAATTTTAATAGTAACGTAATTTAGAACGAATATCTTTCTTGGTAAAAGCGTAGTATGTGAACATGTGTGTGTGTCCACCAGGGCTTGTTTCATTTCAATTGTCATCAGTTCAGATAAGAGGAACGCTTTGTTTTGGGTTAGTGATGACAGATTTAAAACAAACGCCGATTCGTCCCATATGGGCTCAAGACGAGTGATTTCATGTTGTTGCATGTTCAAGTCACACGCCACTTGGAGAGAAAGAATACGTGTCCTGATCAATTACGTCATGTTTTTGTAAGATTGCATTCAAAACGTTTTGCTGGGATGACGTAACTTCCTTCTAGAAGCTTCTTTTAGTATCTCGCACCTAAAATGCTTTAATGACATCACGTAATTGTTTCACTGTTACTGGAATCTAAATTTGTTTGATTCTGATTTCTGAGACCAGTCGATTTGGTTCCTCTCTCTCTCTCTCTCTCTCTCCTTCCTAATTAGGAAGAGATTACTTTAACGTAATTTTTGTGGTCACTTTTAACATTAACTTTTGAGATCTGTATTTAGCAAAGTTATTTAGTTCGTAACGGGCGCCTGGTAAAAAAGTGTTTTGAGTGTTTGCAGCTGCAGCAAGTGATTTACAGAGGTTTTACAAGTTGTGTAAGGTAACGTGAAATTTTACTCATTGATACCATGGTATGAGTTAGGAAGTTATGGTATGATAAGTTAGGAAGTTGTGGTATGATAAGTTAGGAAATTTTGAACAAGTGAAATCATTATTGATAAATCTACGTGTATTTTTGTGTGTTTTTATTTACAATTTCTTTATATTTTCACATTTTTATGTTTGTGATGTAACATTTATTTACATAGCATTGTAAATATTTCTTGTAATTTAACATTGCATACTTAATTTAACATTGCATACTTAATTTAACATTGCATACTTGATTTCATTTATTGAGATTTTCTTTTTAAATCTTGAGTAATTCTTGATAGTTTAAACATAAATTTAGAATTACCATAAATTTTATATATATATATATGTTTATATATATATATATATATATATATATATTATATATATATATATATATATATATATATATAATATATATTATATATATATATATATATATATATATATATATATATATATATATATATATATATATATATATATATATATATATATATATATATATATATATATATATATATATATATATATATATATATATATATATATATATATATATATATATATATATATATATATATATATATATATATACATATATATATATATATATATATATAATATATATATATATATATATATATATATATATATATATATAGTATATATATATATCTATAGATATATATATATATATATATATATTATATATATATATATAGACTTTATCAATGGCGTACTTGAGCCACTAAGTTTACACTGTCAAAATAACTTTTAATATCCCAGTATTCGCTTACCTGCGATTAAGTCCCTCAATGTATGGAACCAAACGCCAAAATTAACCACTGAATGTGCAAGACTATTCAAGGGGGACAAAGAAACAGAGAAAAACCACTTAATATTTAATACATGCACATCACACAGAAATTACACCTTAACCTCTTAATATATAAGTATCCAAAACCACAAATACCCTTACATGTAATAAACTAAAAAACGCACTTGCACTATTAATGCAAGAACACAACACACTGATTCTGAAAAAGGGGGTCCAGAAAGCAGGAGAGGAACGAAAAGCACAGAAAAGCGTAACGTTTTACACTCTAAATTAATTATATACGCTGGGACTTTGATATACGGCTGTGATCTCCTCAACACACCAGCCTCCAAGTCTTTAGATAATCCCAGGTATGCAGGGATAAAAGAGTCCCAACAACAGTCGTGATGCCTACCGGCGCCGTGATCTCACTTATATACAGGCAATGGCAATAACAACACCTTACCATAGCAAGGCGAGATCCCCCAGGCTGGGCTGGAGGTTAACGGGAAGGACAGCCCAAAACGTAAAGCTGACAGCAATCAAACATGAGCATGTGTTCCCCACGTCAAAAGCAGAGGGCAAAAAGCGGCTACAAACAGGTCAATAACCGTTGCAGGCAGCGACAGCAATCAATCCAAAACGCCTTCATGAGGTGGCTCACAACAGACTAGCTTCCCAACACCACTGGACCATAAACAATCTCTCTCAAAGGGGCGGGCAGGGACTGCATTGCCTGAAAAGAAAAGCAAAACTGTGACAACAGGTAAACAAGCGAAGGGCTGCAGAGGAGGAAACTGGAGATCTTGCAAAATACTGCCAAAACGGCTTAATATTAAAATTACAAAATAAGTAAATACTAAGGTATTATAATTAAGGCAAAACAAGTAAAACAAGACATATATATATATATAGGGCTATATAGATATATATATATATATATATATATATATATATATATATATATATGCATATAATATATATATATATAATACATCGTCCGCCATATACATATATATATATATATATATATATATTTCTATATATAATATGTTTATATTACAACCTTCAACGGCCATCCTCATACATTATAAACATACATGATTTGTAGAATCGTTGCTATTTATATATATATCGCAGGAATACAATTTCAAATGATACTTAATTAAGTCATAACGTATCAAGAGTATATATAGAGGATAATGGCTTAATGAATAAAATTGTTTTATTTCTACTTTGACATTATATTCACTTTATTTAGACGAATGTCCTCAAACTGTTCAGATAAAATCCATTTACTTATATTAAAATCTGTTCATGTCTTGAATAAAATTCTTCCATATAGGCATAGCAAACTGGAACATAATATAACATATGCCTTCTTGGATATATTCTATATTTATATGCCTATAAACATATTATATATATCTTATATACATTTTATAAAATTATAGTTATTTAACAAAATATTCTAGCTCTTATACTATATATTACATATATGTATCATATATATTTATAAAAGTTGTACATCCGTTATATATGTATATATATATATATATATATATATATATATATATATATAATATATATATATATATATATATATATATATATATATATACATATATATATATATATATATATATATATATATATATATATATATATGTATATATATATATATATATATATATATATATATATATATATATATATATATATAAATATATATATATATATATATATATATATATAAATATATATATATATATATATATATAATGGAGGTATATATATATATATGTATATATATATATATATATATATATATATGTATATATATATATATATGTATATATATATATATATATATATATATATATATATATATATATATATATATATATATATATATATATATATATATATATATATATATATATATATATATATATATATATATATATATATATATATATATATATATATATATATATATATGTATATATATATGTATATATATATGTATATATATATATATATATATATATATATATATATATATATATATATATATATATATATATATATATATATATATATATTCCACTTACAGGAAATACATCGAGTAATCAAATATTATTCAGTTATTGGAAAACGGTAAAATCAAAACAGTCAAAAACTATGTAGAACAAACTATTGAGGTTTTGGTAAAGATTCGACCTTGCTTCAATAAATTTTTCAACGGCCATCCTCAGTACATTTTTTCAATCTCCATTTTCCTTTAAGAATCGTGCTGCTATTTTACTCTCATCATCATTCGTTCATTTATGGAATGTTTTCTCGATTGCAAATGAGTAATTTACATTTTGTTACTAGTGCCATGTCGTTTAATAACGTATAAATGGAGTAACCTGCGAAATAAATTTAATGGCATATACTAATGAATAAGATTACATTTGCTAACGATGGTGAAAAATCGTAATATGAATTGACATTATATTCACTTGGTTTACTTTCTGTTTCCTCAACCGGACCTCATTTAGTGATATGCCGGGCTCCATTTACTTATCAATTAAAATCTGTTGATGTCTTGAATAAATTCTCTTCCTGTGATAATTGTTTTTTTAATACATATTCTTACGGCTTTCGTTTTCCTCAAATATCTGTATATTTTTCGCATTTTCTTAGGGTTTAGGGGTAACCTTCTGAACAGTCTGCGTGCCGTACCTTAAGGTTCGATTTCAGATGCCTCTGTGTATCGTATTTCCTAATATTCTATACTTGTCGATGCCCTTACGTAAATGTATGCTTTCGGCAGTATATTTAAGTACCTTATCGTTCATATTTTATAATACATGTTCTCGTATTTCAGTAAAATTATAGTTATTTAATAAAATCAGCTGTATTTGTATTTTGCTTCTGCTTCTCATTCTTTTCACTGCTGGCATGATCTGTATCATGTGGTCTTTCCCATATTTTGGGTACACAAGTATTGTAATAAATTCGTCCTAATTATGTCCAGGTTTACTGGTGCGTCTGTAGTTATTAATTGTTAATAATAAATGCTATTGGCTCTAGATAATATGCCAGCTGATACGTGTTGTGCAAGCTGAATCACATATGTTATTTCTACAAGAATCAGTAACAAAATAACTTCTTAACTTAGGTATCATGCAATATTACTTCATAACTTAGTTATCAGGTAATAAGATAAATCATATAAACAAAACACATATTTTCCCATTACCTAAAAAGAGGAAAAAAAGATTTTACGGCATGAAAATGAACAGAACTAGAAGCGAAGTACAGTTTATAAAAAAAAAAAAAAATTGTTATAAAGCGAAATGGTTTGCGAAAATTTACTCTTTTTAGATATTCCGGACTACTTCTATGGAGGGTCCAGCTTCAAGAAGAATGACTGTTGATAATTTCATGAGTACCTTTTCTTACCCTCCGTAGATTCTCCGACAATGGGTTGTAAAACGAAGAAATTATTCCAATTATATATCACATAAATTTTCACATTTTAATTATTATTGCGTCTATTCCATAAATGAAACTTCTATGTTAAGTTCTCGTTCAGCTAAAAACACATGCGCACGAACAGACTTGCCCACGCAAGAAACGCACGCATTATATATATATATATATATATATATATATATATATATATATATATATATATATATATATATATATATATATATATATATATATATATATATATATATATTTATATAGAACACTGGTTAGAACTTCCTCCTTTCAAGGGAAAAAAGAAGTGAGTTCAATTCCATTTCTGTACAAAGGTGTTTATTTAAACAATGACTAATATACGTGGATGGTTAGACTGCAGTTATGAATTGCAGCCAGATGATTCATAAGCATGATGCGACCCGGAGGGTTAAAACTTCTGTTACCTACTTAACTGAAGGAGAATGGCAATTACATATATATATATATATATATATATATATATATATATATATATATATATATATATATATATATATATATATATGTATGTATGTGTGCGTGTGTGTATGTATCTCTGTATAAATAACTGAATCATGAAAATATGGAACGTGATGAATATATAAATAAATATAAAATCTACGAAGGAAGGAAACACTGAGTGCTATGAGGCCTTTCGACTCCATAGTCCTTTACTTAGCTAAGTAAAGGACGATAGAGTCGAAAGGCCCGCAGCTCTCCAGCGTTTCTTCCTCCGTGGATTTTATCTTATATATATATATATATATATATATATATATATATATATATATATATATATATATATATATATATATATATATATATATATATATATATATATATATATATATGGAGAGAGAGAGAGAGAGAGAGAGAGAGAGAGAGAGAGAGAGAGAGAGAGAGAGAGAGAGAGTCTGCCCACTACATGAATAGGGATCTTGTATCCTTAGGCTTACTAGTATTACGCGAAAATTTTTAACAACTCTTCGAAGAAAACAACAGGGGTTGAATTCGCTGGCATTTGGATGTTTTATCTTACCATTTCGTATATGTTATATTGAATATTATCCAGTGTAAACTGGTAGCATATGTTTTCCCAGAATATTTAAACTTTAAATGTTTATTTACTTAACCATTCTCTCAAATCTAAAATATTCCTCGAAGAGCATATGGAATAACTGACTTCGCAAGGGCCATATGTATTAGACCATTTACGCTGACTAATTATACAATAGATACTGATCTGGTGTTTTTTTATTTTTCTTTCTTTTGTCAGGGACTACACACAAAATGCGTCATATATCTCGGCCCTGTGTACAGGCGATATGTTGAGAGTGCCTATATCTCAGTGTCATGAAACCCCATTTATAACATATTTTTCTTTTCTGTGGAAAAGTATAATGTTTGCATAATGAATTCAACGTTTAGACTGGTCGCCATATTGTCACTAGCAGTCCTGCCCCAGCACTAGCTCCTATGCAATATGCAGAATGACGATAT
>NC_089742.1:7803196-7808196 GCF_040412425.1 Macrobrachium rosenbergii
AACCCAATATAAAGGTAAAAGGTCATTGATAAATAAGGTACTCCAATAATATTGTTATAAAATTCATGATGTAAAACATCAGTTCCTCAACTACTTTTACGAGTGGCTAGATAAATGTGACGGCATCAAAGAGTTTGGTGGGACACTGCCAAATGAAGCATTTACTTCACTGAAACCTACAACCTTTGCAGTGTTATATCCTAAGAAGTAAGGCTAGGGTGAATTATTTCACTAATGTTGACCTGGATAGATTTATTACGGAATTCCTATCCAAGTTCTTGCTTGTGTCGCCTTTTGGAACAATACTTCCAAAGTTTTGGTGAAAAATACATTTTTTCTGTATTTCTACGATTTCCAATAAATATGAAAATAATGTAATAGCTTACATTATTAGCGTCAATGAGATCTTCATTCGAGTTTCATGATTTGTCACGTTTTACGTTGCTTTATCCTGCTAGATGTACAGAACGCTCAGTTGAAACGCATTCTACTTGTAGGAATACAAAGAGCACTGTGAGATGTTACACGGTGAATGTGAAAAAACGTCTTTAAATCCAAAAGACAAAATGTCATGTGTTATGAACAATGAGTCGAAAGCCATCTCTGACGGGAGCATGTGAGCTGATCAAATAAGGCTATTGAGGGCCAAGGAAGTGTTGTTTCACACGCCATTTTAACTCTCATTTGGTCATAGTATACAATCTAGACTTTGGTAAATTCTACAGTGTAGTATTAGTATGTATCTAAGAATAATGTATTACTAATGATGTTTAATCTTTGCTGTGCAATATGTGAGGTTTGGTTATAACCACTGAGAGAAGAAATATACAAGAAAACGCTCATTTGGCAATTGCACAATTCCATAATTAACATACGGACTGGCGTCATGTCAGTATGATAAGGGAGATGCTAGACTACCACCAGTAAAATGTATCGTCGTGATCATTCTTTGAGACGTGCTTTTATGTCTTTTTCAAATACTGAGACACGGACTGGCATCGTGTCAGTATGATAAGAGAGATGCTAGACTACAACCAGTAAATGGTATCGTCGTGATCATTCTTTGAGGCATGCTTTTTTGTCTTTTTCAAATATGGAGACACCATTATTATTGGACGAGTATTAAGTAGCATGATTTATATTAAACTTAGAAAACCCAAGGAATCTGCTTCCGGCCTACTCTCCATTTATCTAAAGAAGTTCTGTATTACAGAATGAATACTGGTTTTTCCTTACCATATTCCGTGAAAGTAAGCCTCCCAGGCAATATAGATATAACTATTACTGAGAGTGGTATTTGTACTAAGTATCGACTCGATGCTTTGTAATCGGCCGCCCACACGTACTAAAACTACTAAACGGAGAACCGTGTCCCGTTCTGTGGCACTAACCTGAATGAGCAGAAAATCCGAGACGCTGGTCTTCACCAGGTATAATTCCACGTCGTTCTGAAACCTCTACTAATTACTCGTAGTGCTATGATAAAAAAAAAAATGTATCATTGAACTAAACCTGACCAGTCTGTTTGCATAAATATTCATGTCCTTTATGGTTATGAAGTGGTTATTGTATGACAAGTAATGATACCAATAACATTTTGACAACGGTAATATTATCAGTTATATTATCAGTATAATGATTTTCTTTTATTCATCAGTACAAAAACATTTTTACTGAATATGATGAATATTATATAGTTTTCACTCCCAATAAAATGACGTGGGAAGTTATCCTTGTACATCAAATTATTCTTTAAAAACCTGTGTTTATTCTTATAATACATGCAGGAAAGAGCTTCCAGAAATTCTTAAATATATTAGTAAAATGGAAATACCTTTCAGGTTCCAGATGGATTTTCACTATCACAAAATCTAACATACTTTGAGTCAATGATGATAGGTTTGGGGATCACATAAGTCTATTGCTGAGTCACGCGGCCGGAAAAGCGTTGGGTGTTGCTTATATTGAACATGTTTATACTCTGTCTCTATCCGCATTGTGCGCACGTCTAACGACCTCTTCTTGGCCATTACTGATCATTGGTAACCTTTAATAACCTTTCTCCTTATTTTAAAAATGCACACACACAAAAAAAGAGTAGAATTCAGTTGCTCGGTAAAAGTTTTCGTTTTGGGGTGCGGCTCTTTTTCTATAATCTTTGTTTGCTAAGGTTGAGTTTATGTATTTCTCTCGCATCTTCTCGGCGAAAATGAGATCGCTTTTCCTTGTGCTTTGCGGCACTCTAAGCATGCAAGAAGTAGACATGGTAACGCGCAAGCAGTAAAAAATATGTGAAAAAGGAAAACAAAATAAAGGTAGGTTTCACGACTGGTTAAAAATAAAACTGCACTGCGCGAATGCAACAGCATTATGGTACTTTCTAGGAATTATTTCTTTTTAATTGTCTTTTACCGAAGGGCAGTAATTAATTACCTATAATTGATTTGCGAGATATGAAAAATATCACATTTTATTTTTGGTAATTTGATGTTATTAATCCGGATAATTATTGACAAGCAATGTTCAAAACTTTTTTGACTGAAGGGACTCAATAAAATTTTTCTCAGTTATTCCTATTTATCTGTTTCTTTGCTTTATCTGTTGTTATCATATTTTCATCTAATAAGAGAGTAGATAAATTACTGGGCAAAAACTATTAGGATTCCAGTGCAAACTAGTCTTACATAGTCGTTTCGAGTGTGATGTTCACTTCCGCTGTGGTAGACTATCGCTTTCAGTAGGAATGCCTATGTATATCTTGGCAAAGTCTTGGTTTTTTATTATAACACTTGAAGTAAAAAATTAACACTAATCTATAAAACTGATGAAGAAAGAAAATAATAATAAATACGACTACATGTGCGTGAAAATTTATCCCTTCTCATGATATAGCTCTGACGACATCGGGTACTGATTATTGCTGACACATCGGACATTCGTTTTCACAGTATTTCTTTTAAAATAAGGGAATAGAAATTTAAAACTCACATAAAATAAACAAAAACAGTTTTTTCCTGATAAGACCACATACCAATTAATTCATTGTTATGCATGTGTGTCTGTTATATTACAATCTGTGCATGTATTTCGTGAATGATTTCGCAGCCAAAAGCCATTTCAGGAACGCATTAGAAAATATTGCGGTTAATTATTTCGGGATTCCATTTGCCATCAGCCAGTACTAAACTTCCTTCGAAGTTTTGGCATCCTACTCTTTTCAAGTCTGAAATTTCCATGGTTAAACAATGGAATATGCAGACAACCTTCAAGTTTAAAGCCAAGCCTCGTTATGCTACCTGCTGCGGAATTAATTAGCAAGCCCTGGACAAACTTCGCTGTAAGCATAAACATGGGCAAGAGAATGGCCTTGTGAAACCTATCGACAACAGTATTTGCGGAAGAATAGGATGATTATTATTGTAAAATTTACTTTTCGCCTCTGTGAACGCTCTCAGTTTTGGTTTTGTTTTTGAAGCCGGAATGATGTCCTATTCCCTTATTTGGGCATAGCAACTGCTGTTGAGACAAAGAAGTATTTGGTGTTGATAACGTATCCGATGAATGGATGAAGGTAGGTGATGACATACATTTCTAAGGAGAGTAGAACACCAGCCTAATATCTCTTTCTTCTCTTCTCTTTCTCTTTACCACCCAACCAAGCATCGACCCATAACAGTCAACTAACAGTTAGGGGATTAATTCACTGCTAAACTCAACAGGAGCTTTTTAAGGGACGCGGGCTTACCATTCCTTCCCTTACAATTTTGGGGACCGAATCAAGGGTTTCTCGGTTTGTGAGTCGGAGTTTGTTGTCTGCCGCCATTGAAAGGTATACAGAAAAGAATAAAGAAAAATTTTGCATGTAAATGGTTTTCCATGAGTTTGTGTATCGATTGGTAATGTTTTTTGGATATCGCACGACGAAATATTCTTTTTTGATTTTCAAGTGCATTCATTAATTGATAAACAACATGAAGAAGATATTCAATTTGAGAAAGTTATATTCACAATTGTGCACCATTTACTTCTTCAAAGGGAAACACTATAAATACATTTTTCACGGACAACAAATAAACATCAAAGGTGAACAAGACCCCTCGCCCAATAAATCATAACAGATAATTTTCCTGTTGAATAACCAGGATTACACGGATGAAAGGCTAAAGTCATTAATTGCATCATGCATAATTGTTTGGTTTTGGATGGGAAAATTAATGAAAATCTTTTCACGATTTAGATTAGCAAAATCGTGAGAGCAAAGAAGGAAAAAATGTCGAATAATGAAGTGAGGGTAAAAAACGTTGCAAGATTAGGAGTAACATTACAATCATTTTAAGTAAGCCACATACATAAGTGGGCTGGGCAGTAATTTCATCCTTTTATATTTTTTTTCTATTTGAATAAAGTCCTAATATCATAAATCTAAATTATTTACTCCATGTTAATCATATATATATATATATATATATATATATATATATATATATATATATATATATATATATATATATATATATATATATATATATATATATATATATGTTGTAATAAATATTCTCATGCTCACTACCTTAACTAAGAGGTCTTTCTCACTACGAGAAAGAACCAGACATTTAGTTCATCTTGCTTTTATTTTTACTGTGACGTGAAGGGTCCCCACTAGTTAATTTCCATTACCCAAATATTCTTCCTCTTTCTACGTTTACTGCCAAGGCCGAATTCTTTCAGACAAATTCTAGTTGGCAACTACAACCCATGTGAGGGTGGGCAGCTGGGGTAGATGAACTGATGAGTCTTCGCTCTCTGACCTTAACAGACACGTCTGTCTAGCACTCTCCTCACCTTGGAAACAAAGGACCATGTCATAGGTCCAACGTGATACAAAGGGGACATTTGGAACTGCTTGAAGGACGGCACTCTCGTAATACCACACCCTCGGAGTCTGCATCTTCGCTCTAGTTTGGTACTAGAAGTTATTGATACGGTAAAAGTTTGTCTGA
>NC_089742.1:7810696-7823196 GCF_040412425.1 Macrobrachium rosenbergii
GAATCCTCCTGGATTTCAGTAAATAATTAAGGTCGCCATTTGGAATTAGAATTCTTTTACAATTAAAGGGGGTTTATTTACAGAGACTGGGGCAAATATGCAAGAGAAAAAAACAGGAATGAAAAATGTAAACAGTTACAACCGCTGAGAGTGCATACAGTAGATCAATAATGCAGTGATTTGCAAATAAACAAGGTAAATATGAAGGGCCTCAGGTACGACAACCCCGTAATAACAACTGACACTGTTATGGTAAAATTACAACAGGTTACAAACAATCGTACATTAGAAGGGGTAAATTACAGGGGAAAGACATTCAGTTAATTAAGATGATTGTGGCGTCCACAATGGAGTCTTGCGATTAGGAATGGTTGCAAAATTTGGATGGCAGTCAGAACCAGTGGGACATAGGTTTGCAAACTGGGCAGATATGATGGCTCCCTGGAAGAGAGGTCCAGAGTTAGTACCACATGAAATCAATGAAATCTCCCCTACTGTCCCTTAAACAATAAATCTTCGCAAGGGGGAGGAATCAAACACTTATATCACTTAGAATAATTTGCCCTTAATTTGCACTGGGGAAGGGATATTGGAACACTTATCACTGAATTATTTTAAGTTTATTTCAAAGCAAGTAATGGGGTGAGTTAAGGGCTGCTCGAAGTAGGATGACTTAAACCACAGGGATGCGTTTGTGGAGGAAGAAGTTGAAGTTGAAAGGATGGAAAAATCAGGGAATTTCAGGGGAAAGGGGAAGGCTGGCTTACTGACTACTTGCGATCAATGAACCTGATCTACAGATGTTGGCGCCAAAATGATCGACTTAGCCGGTTATCGAAGATAGCTTTCACCAGCGTAGTAGGAAAGAAGCTTCGAACGTGCGTCCGGGTCCAAAGTCTGGAGGCCTCTGCTTGCGATCAGGGAACAGTTCACTCTCGTTGCTTGTGTCGAGATGTAGGCCTACGCTGACCTGCAAAAGTCATACAGCCAGCAAAGGGAGCGGAGGGAAATGGCCTTAAGATTAAGTACTTAGAGGTTAAGGTCCTAGCTTTCTCCCAGCCCGAATATGTCCCCTAAGCCCACAGTGCCTAGCTACTCCCCCATCCCATGATAGGGGTGAAGAGGGGTCTCTATTGTCTACCCCAGATCAACTGAGGTGGGGGCCAAACCCTAAATGAGTGAAACACTGGCTGTAACTGCTTTTCTCTGGTTCAAAATACGCTTGCCTCTACCACAACTGCCATGGTTTTTGGCCCCCATAGTCAAATGAAAGGAGAAACTGCATTACAAGAATAATGATGCATTGGTGGCTAAATGAGTAGGGATAAATCCGTGAAAGGTTCCCCCTTTGGAAAGGCCTTCACACCCTTTCAGGTGTGAAGGTGTTAGCTAATTCCTCCTGACTGGCAGCCAGTGACCCTACATAAAGTGTACTATGGTACTGCAATAGCTTAGGGGGCCTACCTAACTGCTAAGAGGGGTTCTGAATTGGGTAATTTACAGGCCTAACCTATCTAAGGGTGTAGGCACTTCTGCTAACTATCTCTGATGACAGGAGAAATCTACACCTTGGCAAATGCACATTGTAAACACCTAACCTAACCTACTATCCTACGAATCTGGCACTGAACGAGCTGGCACTAAAGAATGGTACGCAATGAAGTATGATCGGCACAACGCTTTATGATTAACACGCAACAAATGGAAACATGAATAACCTGAAGGGTAAATCACAATGTGCGATTAAGTAATGTATCAGTTTGAGGCTGGAGTGGGTTGGAAGGAAGGTTAGTTAGGAAAGGGTTAGTGGTACAAAGGCGTACGTGGTTAATGGTTAATACTACTGGATCAGAGGTCACACAGGCTACCTCCTCTGGGCAGGTGCCAGGATCATTCTGAGATGGAAGTGGCTCTGTGCCATCGGGCATGAGTGCCAAGAAGAACTTATGGCTCTGATTTGCTAAGTGGATTTCTTCCTTCCCTTCTTCTTCTTCAGGGCCTCCAGGGTCTGGCTAGGCCATTCCTAGGGGACAATGAGGGTACCGACTCTGAAGAATGGCCAGGAGTGCCGTCAGGAGCAGGATAAAGGGCAGCCTCAGGGGCTACGGGCTGGTCTCCTACTTTGGCAGCTGCGACAACTGTCATGGGAAGAGAACCAGTGTCTGCATCCTGGCCGGACAGTTCCTGGTCGACCACAAAAGGTAATGTCCAGGCCTGCCAGAGGGTCATCCTCGGCAGGCAGAAGAGTGTGGGAAGAAGAAACGTCAGGGGTCGGAGGCTTGCACTGAGCGATGATCATGGTTGTGAGGTTTGGTGGATCTCCCATAGGAGGATCCGGGTCAGGTTCTGGATCCGGCACTGGCACTAACTAAGGGCCAGGCACAGGAAGTACGCTTGGCAGGAAGCTTCCAGCTGAGATAGGCGGAGCTTGGCACTGACCAAGGCTCACAAGTGGCGCTGGCAGCAAATTGGTGTTAGACAAAGCTGAAGGGAGACCTGGGGGAGCAAGAATCCTCGGTGTCCCTGTTGTGAGTTGGGACAGTTATTCCTGTCTCGATGAGAAGGTCGGGCCTCATGGTTCTGTGGAAATGGCCGCTGCGGCTAGCTTACTGGGGCACTTGGACCATCTTTCAGAGTGCCCTCTTATGTTGCAGGTTCTGCAGTGGTAGGTGGCGAGATCCCTTTGTGATGAGGGAGTAGTTTTTTGGTGGCCGTCCAGTCACGAGATCTTCGGACTAGGCCTGGAATGAGTTCAATGCTGGTGGGTCCGGTACACTTTTGGGTGGATGGAAGGTTGGGTTGAGGGTGGCACAGCTGTCACAGAGGCTGTGTTCCGCTCAGGAAGTTTTGGCACAGCTTCACTGGCGGAGGCAGTCAGGCAATAGAATGGCGGGGGTCAGGGGCATCCCCAGAGGAAGTCTCGAAATTCCACTCCATGCCTGATACGGTTCACTATGCCAAGGCGGTGAATTTCGATGCTCCAATCGGTGATCACCCTGAGTTCGACTGTGGGAACAGTCATGGATTGCTGGTCTACCTAGGTTACCGTCCACCTGACTTCCTCATCTGTGAAGATACTGGCTGGCACTTTGGCTCAATCAATCAGTCTAATATCTGAGCCAATGTCGGCAGTAGTTGATAAGTGCACTGGTGGGCTAGAACCATCAAGAGGGGCTATGGTGACGAACTGTGTCCAGATCTGCTCAGGGTGAGACTTTTCTGGTGGCTCAGCCAGGGAAGGTGTTGTACTTATCAGGTTGACATGCCTGGTAGCAACCACATGTCTTAAGCAACCAGGATACCCGGCAGAAGAGTGCCCTAGAACTCCACAGTCTTGGCAGGGTCCCCTCAGATAGGATGATTTCCAGGCAGTGATGGTCTGCTGGGAAGGTGGTGTGGAGTTAGAGGGAGAGAAGGAGGGGCAGTTATTGGTAGGCTGTCGTTGGTTGTTGTCTTTCTTGTAGCGGCACTCTGCTTCAGCATGACCATACCTCTTGCAGATGGCGCACGTAGGTCTGCTAGGTGGTCCGTTCCGTGGGCAATATGAGCCTGAGAGAGGTGGCTGGGTGGCACTATTCTGCATTGCAAGGTGCTGTGGAATGAATTGTAAGTTTCCCAGGCATCAGCCAAGCAGCAGGCTTCCTTGATTGTCGCTGGCTGCTTGTCACTAAGATACACAGCCAGAGGCCCGGGCACACACTGGAAGAGGTCCTCCAGCATGGTCCTGTTGAACACATCCTCGAAGGTGTTGCACCGCAAGGATTCGAACCAGCGGTTCCCAGCCTGAGTCTTGTGACAGGCCCATCCTGTCCAGGACCAGCTGACATCCTTGGCCATACCTCAGAATTGTTGTCTCCACCTTTCAGGAGTAATTTTATACGCCCTGGCAATGGCCTCACTGACGGCAGCCATGTCTCCTCATTGATCTCTTTCCAATACTCGGTGGGCGGCATTAGTACCATCCAGGTGCTTGGTGAGCAATAAGGCCCTCTGAGCTGGCTGACATCATAGGTCTCGAAGAGGAATTCGATCTCTTCAAGCCATTGTTCCGGCTCATCTTCTGTCCATTTGCCAACGAGGTCAATGACTGTCGATAGGGAGGTATTTAGTGCAGATGGGGTGGGGCTGCATGCATGTTGGGCTGCTAGAGCTTCTGCATTTTCCTTCTTGGCTCTCTCCAACTAGAGCTGCTTGTCCAAGAGCGCCAGCTCACTTTCTTTGAGGGCTAGTTCATGCTGTCTTCTCCTTTCTTCTTCTTCGCTTTCGCGCTGTCTCCTTCATTCCTCTTCTTTTCTCCTCTACTCGTTCTTGCTGTCTTCTTCGCTCCTCTCTTTCTTCTTCCTCTCTCCTCCGTTCGGCTTCCTGCTGTCTCCTCCTCCTCCTCTCTTCTTCTCTCCTCCATTCGGCTACTTGC
Source organism: Macrobrachium rosenbergii (assembly GCF_040412425.1). Classification (NCBI taxonomy): domain Eukaryota; kingdom Metazoa; phylum Arthropoda; class Malacostraca; order Decapoda; family Palaemonidae; genus Macrobrachium; species Macrobrachium rosenbergii. The sequence goes on from NC_089742.1 coordinate 7,815,111, forward strand.
TGTCTCTGTTCTTCTTCGTACTTTCTCTTTTCAGCAATCTGCTCCCTTACAAACTTTTGAAGGACCTGGCCTACGAGGCCGTCCTCCTTTCCTATATCCCGGAAATATCGGTGCTCTTCGGTTGACATATTGCTGATGGGGAAGGGGTGATTAGTAGACTAACTGTTTGTTCCCGAAGGAAAAGGTTTTGTGACGATGAGGAAGTGTCCTTAGATTATTGGCACTCCAGTGAGTGGCACCTTTAAACGAGGTGGCACTGTGGCTGAGTGTGCCGTGCGAAGGTCACACTAAGGGAAAGCATCCCTGAAGGAAGTCTGAGTCCTTATGGGCGGATACGCTAGTAAATGAAGTGATCCTGAAGGTATTATTATCCCTTATGAGCAGAAACACTTAGGACATGGGAGTGCTCCTGAAGGCTCTATGGTCCTTATGGGTGGAAACACTGATTGTATGGCACTCTGTTTTTTTTTCAGTACAGGTGCAATGGCTTAAGAGTGATTATTTTGGTTGGGTGGCAATGTGGTGCCAGTGTGCTCCGTGGAGCAATGCAAAATGTCAGTGCATGAAATGGCACTGAAGGTGAATGGTACTCTGCCTGGGCAGAAGGTAAATAAGACATAAGAGGTAAATGAGAGACTCCAGCAGAAGGTAAGGGAGAAAGGAAAGGGAACGAAGAAAGTTAAGTGCTTCAGTGATTGAGTGCTTAGCAGTGCCACAGATTAGGGACACTGTGAGAAATGGAAACTGGGTGTGACACGAGTCTGTGGCTAGTTATAAGAACTTGAGATCGCTGCCTAATATGAGGACTGGTAGGATATGGGGAGTGCATTCAATATGTGGCTTAGCCCTTGCAGTATAAGCAAGTCTGGAATAAGATATACTCAACTCCTGCACTACAGTTGAACAATGCATAATTAGATAGATGTACATGCACTCTATAGTGTACGAGAAATGATCTGGGCTGAAGCACGAAAAGGAAAAGCAGGTATGCGAGATTATTCGCTAAACACTAGTGCTTATAAATTTCACGCACTGTGTGTATGATAAAATTTTAATGAGTAATGAGTTTGAAAGTTTAAAGTGAGTGACGCTAAAGAAAATTCTTTGTATTTAGGTTTTATGATTTATGGATTATTTTCCAAACTTGTAAATAAATATGTGTCAGTCCTATGTAAGATAAAAGGATAAGCGAGGAGAAAAAAAAAAATTTCTCTCTCTCTTGGTGAGCGTAGTGTAATGGAACGTACTTGCTATGAATTTTAAAGGCCCTTTACTTTATGTTTATGAGCAAATAAATTTGATATGCGAAATTACGTTAAGTTACTTTTCTTCTGCAATGAACTTTTAGTATTTACGTAACTTTTTGCTGTCTCGCTCTCGTTATGATGAGTGATATGGTAGGCAAAGAGTTTCAAATTGGTTCAAAGCTACTTGCGTCTTTCACGGTTTATGTTCGGGAACAGAGGGAGGAGGGTTCGTTCTGTGAATGAACGTTGTGGAGTTGCGTCGCTTGTGGAAAACAGCTGATTGGTAGCTTTGTCGTGTGACAGACTAGGCAAGGAAATTGGAGGGAAAATACAAAACCCATTCTACTTTCTTTGATGACTGCAGGTTTTGAATGAAAAGATGAATAGTTTAACATCAAACATCAACAATGCCTTTACTTTACTTTTAATATACTGGGAGGGTGGTTCAATAACTATGCTTGGAAATGGTTTTCTTTACTGCTACGACAATGAACTGATTTACACATGCACCAACTCGAACAGCCCGCTTCTTGATGCTGCTCCAACGTCTGAATGCCAGAGACCGCTATACGGTTTCCTGTAAGCTACTAGTTATCCCAAAATTTATCACTGACCAAGAAATTGTACACTTTCTCTGCCATAACTATTCCGAAATAAACTCTTAGCTACTTGTTCTCGCTAAGACATGCAATAATTCCCTAAATACACACTCCCTATTTCCTATGTGACAACATCACACTCTCTCCCTACACTTGGAAATTTTGCGGGTGGGCAATTGGCGCCTACCTCTCTGTTTTGATAACTTAAAACCTATGTGCTGTCGCTTGTTTTCTGTGTAAATTCTAACAACAAAAGTGTGTTGCATTTCTTTAAAAGAATATTAACTCTTTTCCTCTATCCTTACATATCCTTAATGTTAGAAAACCATGCAAATACCCTTTTTTACCTTAAGTCTCTGCTCCAGTCACTTCTATGCCTTTGTGAATAATGAAATGATTACAGTAAATTTAAAAGCCTGATATTCCTGGTTCGTTCCTAGTCTTAGTCTAGGGTATAGTGATGCTAGTTATCGCTAATGTGATTAGATCCTGGTAATTAGTTGCCAATGTTATAAACTAGGTCCTTGGTTGGGGAGAGAATTGGAACAGTTTATCTTTTTGACTGCCGGGGGACCAAGGGAGCTCGAGTTTATAAACAAAAAGAAAGATACTGGAAACTCACCTTAGAATCCTCCTGGATTTTAGTAAATAATTAAGGTCACCATTTGGAATTAGAATTCTTTTACAATTAAAGGGGGTTTATTTACAGAGACTGGGGCAAATATGTAAGAGAAAAAAACAGGAATGAAAAATGTAAACAGTTACAACTGCTGAGAGTACATACAGTAGATCAATAATGCAGTGATTTGCAAATAAACAAGGTAAATATGAAGGGCCTCAGGTACAACAATCCCGTAATAACAACTGACACTGTTATGGTAAAATTACAACAGGTTACAAACAATCATACATTAGAAGGGGTAAATTCCAGGGGAAAGGCATTCAGTTAATAAAGATAATTGTGGCATGCACAATAGAGTCTTGCTATTAGGCTGTGACCAGCAATGGTTGCGAAATTTGGATGGCAGTCAGAACTAGTGGGATATAGGTTTGCAAACTGGGCAGATATGATGGCTCCCTGGAAGAGAGGTCCAGAGTTAGTACCACACGAAATCAATGAATCTTTGCAAGGGGGAAGAATCAAACACATATATGACTTAGACTAATTTGCCCTTAGTTTGCACCAAGGAAGTGATATTGGAACACTTATCACTGAATTATTTTAAGTTGATTTCAAAGCAAGTCAAGGGGCGAGTTACGGGCTGCTCGAAGTAGGATGACTTAAACCACAGGGATGCATTTGGGGAGGAAGAAATTGAAGTTGGAAGAATGAAAAAATCAAGGAATTTTAGGGGAAAGGGAAAGGGAAAGGGCTGGCTTACTGACTACTTGCGATCAACAAACCTGTTCTACAGATGTTGGCGCCAAACATGATCCACTCAGAGAGTTATCGAAGATAGCTTTCACCAGCGTTGGAGGAAGGAAGCTTCGGACGTGTGTCCGGGTCCGAAGTCTGGAGGACTCTGCTTGCAATCAGGGAACAGTCCACTCTCGGGATTGCTTTTGTCGAGATGTAGGCCTACGCCGACCTGTAAAAGTCATACAGCCAGCAAAGGGAGTGGAGGGAAATAGCCTTAAGATTAAGTACTTAGAGGTTAAGGTCCTAGCTTTCTCCCAGCCCGAATATGTCCCCTAAACCCACAGTGCCTAGCTACTACCCCATCAGCTGGGGTGGGGGCCTAACCCTAAATGAGTGAAACACTAGCTGTAACTGCTTTTCTCAGGTTCAAAATACGCTTGCTTCTACCACAACCGCCATGGTTTCTGGCCCCCATAGTCAAATGAAAGCAGAAACTGCATTACAAGAATAGTGATGCACTGGTGGCTAAATGAAGGAGGGATAAGTCCGTAAAAAAAAAAAAAAAAAAAAAAAATAAAAAAAAAAAAAAATAATATATATATATATATATATATATATATATATATATATATATATATATATATATATATATATTCCTGAGATAATATTCATCCCTTGTAATTAATTAATTACTAGTGAGAGTTTCTTATATGCAAGAATGTTATCTGGATACTATTTTCCAGAAGCGTGTATCTACCTTGAGCCTGGAAATTCCCTCTCGCTTGTAGGAGAATCTGCATCGTCAGTGCCAAGAAGCCATAGTTCAACGTTAACTGAATTCAGCTGCTTTATAAAAGCGATTGAAGAAGCTTATTAATTCTGTTGCTATCACTAGAACTGAGGTATCTGTCCTTATTAGGACTTATATTTTGAGCTGCTGTTAAACCCTGTAAATAATCCATTTCCTTTTATTTTAGCTTTGTTGAAACTAGTTTTCAGTAAGTTTACTTAATTAATCCACGAGGTTCTATAATAAACTTATATTTTGTAATACTACTTTTCAGCTGGCGACCTTATCCATTTCATTATGTGTCCATTAGAACTTTATTGGCCTTAAGTAGCAGAGTTACGTGGGTCTTAAGTAGAGCAAGGTAGTATAGCTCCAATTAACCGATTATTAAAGAAAAAATAACCGACAGACCCCGTAATTATATATATACATATATATATATATATATATATATATATATATATATATATATATATATATATATATATATATATATATATATATATATATATATATATATATATATATATATATATATATATATATATATATATATTCATAAACTGGGTGTCCTGGATGGGATGAGAATTGAACAAATTTGCAAAGTTTGACTGCAACGGGACCAAGTGCTCCCAGATTATGAACAAAGGAAAAGTTATTTGAAACTTACCTTAGATTTTCCATGGTTTTACAATTAAACAGGGAAGGTTGCCATTTGGAAGTAGAGTTCTTTTACAATTTACAGGGGTTTATTTACAGAGACTTAGCAATGAAACAAGGAGACAAACAAAACGACATGGTAGCCAATGGGCAGACTCATTAATTGGATACGTAGAACAATAATGCAGTGATTGGCAACAAGCAAGCTGATAACTAAGGGGGGCCAATGTACAATACAATTATTCCAGTTACAATAAAAATGGCTCAGTCATGCCCCGATAACACTAAATAGTCTCAGTCAAATGCTGCAAATAGATTGAACTTCAGGATGGGGAAAATAATTCATATGAAACTTGGCGGGGCCACAACGGATTTCAGAGATCGGACTGCGTCCAGGAATATTTTCAGGATTGGAATGGCAGTCAGAGTTATCGGGCACAGAGTGCACGGATTGGTTGGTCTCTCCTGTAAGAGAGGTTCTTGATTAGGAAAAATGGCACACACTGAAGGAAATAGAATTCCTTTATAAAATGTTACACACTGCACATGTTAAATATTAACCACTATGTAGCCTAGCAGATAATTAGAAGGAAATCATGTAAGCACAGCATGGGAATCATAATTGATTGGGCTTTTAACAATGAACACGTGATTGCACTCACACAAAGAATAAATTTAAACACTGGTATAGCTTAGCCTAGATTGCCCATAAGTTGCACTGGGAGAGGGATAAATAAATGATTATCACGGGATCTCTACTGAAATTCAAGGCACATTAATGGCGAGGTATGGGAGGCCGGACAGGACTCTTAACAAGGGAAAATTGTTTTGTGGAGGAAGGAGTTAAAGTTTAAAGAAATGGGAAATTTAAGGGGTTTTTAAGTGGAAGGGAAAGGGCTGGCTATTGACTACTTGCAACGTACGAACCTTGTATGACCATTTTGGGCACCCAAACAATCGTCTTGGCTGTCCGTCGAAGAAAGTTCAACCAGAGGAGCGGAAGAGGATGCAGCACGTGCGTGCCTGACGAGGTCACAGGAGTCTCTGGCTTCTTCCAAAACACGGCGTCTTAAATTTCGAACTTTGGGCCAATCGTACCTGCAAGGAGTCATACGCCAGCAAAAAAGCAGGGGAAAAAGTTCTTAAAGTGATGTGGTTACAGATTAAAGTCCTACCTAGCCACTAGCCCTAATAAGCCCCTTTAGCCCTCCCAAGCACTAAGTACTCCCACCTCACACGATGGGGGGAGAAGGGGGTTTGCATTGTTCCCCAGATCGAACGATTTTAGGGGAAGGAAAGGAGGCCAAGATCATCACAGGTGCTAATGGCTATTATCTGGTTCAAATATTCTCACGTCTACATCACCCGCCATATTGGCATACACTTTAAGCTAATGGAAATGAAAAAAAATTCCCTAGAAGTTAGCCTGATAACAGCTGAATAGGAGGGAGGGATGTAAATCCTTGATAATATATATATATATATATATATATATATATATATATATATATATATATATATATATATATATATATATATATATAAATATATATATATGTATGTGTGTGTGTGTGTGTGTGTGTGTGTGTGTGTGTGTGTGTATATATATATATATATATATATATATATATATATATATATATATATATATATATATATATATATATATATATATATATATATATATATATATATATATATATATATATATATATATATTAACTTTTATCACATACACAATTGTTTTGTGCATTAGTAGAATTACTAAAAGGATCTCATTGAAACTGGATGGTATCTAATGGAGTATTTATTCAGAGAAACTTACAAGCTTTCTTGGACAAACAGTCCACATTATCAAGTATCTGTACAATGCGCTGATGCGTAGTCCAGCTGTCTTTATATCTGTGTGCTGGGTAATTTTAATCCTATAATTGCCTAGCTCCTCCTGTGTGACCCCCACCCCCTCATGATCTTGGTCTTTCTCTGCTCCCTTGTTCTTCCAGGTGTCCATTTTCCGTGAGTTCTCTTGTGTTTTTCCTTTGTTTCCTTGCTACTGTGGAGTATACGATTTTTCTAGATATGCTGTCTTCAAAGGCGTTTCCAGTGTTCCTGCCATTGTGTTGTTGGCGCAAGTTATGAAGACGTTCTCTACAACCAGTCTGGCCGATTTGTTGGTGCTCCTGTACAGAAAACTCACATTTTCCCAGTCTGTTTTATGATAATTTTCCCAACAGTGTTTGGCAACTGCTGACGTCTGATTATAATGCCTTATGTTCTGCAGATGTTGTTTGCTTCGCTCTTTACATGATTTGCCAGTTTCGCCATAGTACCCTTCTTCACAGTCTAGACACGCTGTCATGTATGCCCCCCCTGATTTCTTCCCGCCTCTACTGACTTTTTGTTTCAAACTATTTTATTTCTAATGGTGTTTTTGTAGCTGCCTATCAATTTGAAATTATCTAGCTCTCTGTTTATGGCTGCAATAGAGTTGTTGTCCGGGACTGTAATTATTTTCTTCCCTACCAAATGTTCCTTTTCTATCCTTTCCCTCTTCCCAAAATATTTTTTCCTTGCTTTGATGTGTGCCCACTCCCACCAATACTTAGGGTACCCTAATCTCCTAAAACTCTCTCTCAGGTAATCCAGCTCTTCGTCTATAAGCCCTGATGGCCAACCCTGTCATTACTCCTATTTTTATTTCTTTCCTATGACTGGAGAACCTATGTATGTATGAATTCGCATGTCTTCTTCCTATATACTTTGAATGTTAAATTTTCCTCTTCCCTCTTAACCAGGACATCGAAGAAAGGAATTTCTCCCTCCTTCTCTTCTTCTATTGTGAACTTGATGTGTTCATTTAGTTTATTTATGTTTTCTAGGAACTTGTGTAGATCTTCCCTTTCTGCCTTGTGAATAATCAAGATGTCATTCAGGTATCTTACACATGTTACGATATTTAAGTTCCCTTTATTTAATTTGCCCACCTCTTCCTTTTCAAACCATTCCATAAAGATATTAGCTAGAACTGATGAAAGACTTGAACTTTGGCCACGCCATTTTTTTGTATATAACGGTTTTCGCCCCACTTGAAAACATTAACGCTAAGGGCCCGCTGTTAAAACGTCATGATCTCTGTCGCATGTATAAACCCCCTCCTCTTGGTTGTAGAGAACGACTTCATAACTTGCGCCAACAACACAATAGCAGGGAACACTGGAAACGCCTTTGAAGACAGCATATCTAGAAAAATCGTATACTCCACAGTAGCAAGGAAATGAAGGAAAAACGCAAGAGAACGCAGAGAAAACGGACACCTTGAAGAAGAAGGGAGCAGAGAAAGACCAAGATCATGAGGGGGTGGGGGTCACACAGGAGGAGCTAGGCGATTATAGGATTAAAAAGTACCCAGCACACAGATATCAATACAGCT
>NC_089742.1:7830696-7893196 GCF_040412425.1 Macrobrachium rosenbergii
GTTGGATGTAAATTACTCCCAAGGCATAGTGAACGAAATTCTAAAAGATGCTTTGGCTTAATTTTTGGGAATATATAAACACACACACACACACACACACACACACACACACACACACACACACACACATATATATATATATATATATATATATATATATATATATATATATATATATATATATATATATATATATATATATATATATATATATATATATATATATATATATATATATATATATATGTGTGTGTGTGTGTGTGTGTGTGTGTCTGTGTGTCTGTGTGTGTGTGTGTGTGTGTGTGTGTAAAATATGCTACCTAACCTTATTATGAAGTGGCGCAAGTAAAAGGGAGCTAAAACTAACTGTCCCGTTTACGCTTTAAGTATTTATTTGATATAGAGCCGTTAGCAGTAATATCTTTAATACATCAGATACTTCAAATATCTACAAAAAAATTCTCATCAGCCTCGCAAAGTCCTCACTTCGCACGGTAAGTTACTCGGTGAATCTTCCAGGCATTTTTGCTTCATCTTGATGAGAAGAATTATAAATTTCAAAAACTTTTGCGTGCTAATTAGTAAAGCGTTTCTGTGTACCTGTCGTCGTTTTATTCAGTAAACGTTTAATCAGTTCTTTACTTTATGATGTATCTCTCCCTATGCAACCTTTTTGTCATTTTACATGTTCCACATAAACATCTCACCTCTTTAGCCTCAATCATATTTCTTTTATTTTCGTTGAATTTGCATATTTACATTTCATAAAAGAGAGCTAGAACAGTACTTCCTCTGTACATCAAAACAATGCCTTCATATAGACTTTTGTCTCCCATAACCAACTCTTATTTGTACGATTACGTCAATTTTGGGGTTCCATAATTTTTTTGGCCAATATTTCCAGTTTCCACCAATCAATCAATGAAAATTCAGACTTCCATAATTCGAGAATGACTCGACTAATGTACGTGACATTCGCTTTTTTCAATAAAACGGACCAAAACACCGAGTGTCCATTTGGAGCGTCATGGTAGTGGCAGGATTTCCCTCTCAGCTACGAGGCCTCAAAGCCAGCCGTGGGATGTTTCCAGTTTCCACAAATCAAATCTCAGACTTCCATAACTCGAGAATGCCTCGAAGTATTGATGTAAAATTTGCATATTTTAATAGAACGGACCAAAATATTGGGGGTCCATTTGGACGCTCATGTCCGTGGAAATGTTCCCCTCTCAGCTACGGTGCCTCAAAGTCGGCCTTTGAATTTTTATAATCAAAATTCAGGCTTCCATAACCCGAGAATGACTCGTTATATTAACCTGGAATTTGAATTTTCCAATAGAACAGACCAAAATACCAGGGTTCCATTTGGAGACTCATGGCCGGAGCAGGATTTCCCTCTCAGCTAAGGGTCCTCAAAGTTGGCCTTGGCATGTTTCCAGTTTCCAGAAATCAAATTTCAGGCTTCCATAAGAATACCTCGACACATTGATCTGAAATTTGCATTTAATAGAATGGACCAAAATACTTGGGTCCATTTGATCCTCATGTCCATGGCAGGGTTCCCCTCTCAGCTACGGGGACTTGAAGTCGGCCTTTGAATTTTTACAATCAAAATTCAGGCTTCCATATTTCCAGAATGACTCGACATATTGACCTAGAATTTGAATTTTCCAATAGAACAGGAAAAAATTACTGGGGGTCCATTTGGAGCCTGATGTCCATGGCAGGGTCCCCCCCCCGCCCCCTTAGCTATAGCGCTTCAAAGTCGGCCTTTGAATTTTTAAAGTCAAAATTAAGGCTTCGATAACTCGAGAATGACTTGATGTATTGACCTGGATTTTGCATTTTCCAATAGAACATACCAAAATACGGGGGTCTATTCTCAGCCTCATTGCTGTGGGAGGATTATGCTCTCAGCTATGGCGTCTCAAAGCTGGCCTTTGTTATTTTTAAATGTGAACCTTGAAATTAGAGTGCCAGTGAAGAAAGAGTCTTCAGTGAGGATTTTGGAGCCAGCATGAGGGCGGGGTCATTTTCTAAAACTAGAGCATAGTCATTAATGTAATAATGGCCACCTATAGCAATTGCGGAGGAAATTTTTGGTAAGGGATCCTTTTTGTGGGTTTGATTGTGGGGCCCTGGGACCCACTTTAGCCAGGAGCCTAGCATGGTGAAGGTAGTACTTTCTAAAACTAGGGTATAGAAAATAAGTAGTCCAGCTGCCCAGAAATAAAACTTCTTACAATTTTTTACCTAACCAACTGTTCTTAGTATGATTCCATCGATTTTGTGGTTCCATAATTTTTGGCCAATATTTCCAGTTTCCATAATTCAATCAATGCAAATTCAGACTGCCATAATTCGAGAATTTACCTGGTGTTTGCTTTTTCCGATAAAGCAGACCAAAATATAGGGGTCCATTTGGAGACTCATGTCCATTCCTGGGTTCCCCTCTCAGATACGGGGCCTCAAAGTAGGCCTTGGAATTTTTATAATGAAATTTCAGGCTTCTGTAACTCGAGAATGATTTAACGTATCGACCTGGAAATTGCATTTTCCAATGCGATGGACCAAAATACTGCTGGTCCATTTGGAGACTCACTGCCAGGGCAGGATTCCCCTCTCAGCTACGGGGCCTCAGAGTCAGCCTTGGGATGTTTCCAGTTCCCACAAATCAAATTTCAGGTTTCCATTACTCAAAATGCCTCGATGTATTGATCTGAAATTTGCATTTTTTAATAGAAAGCACCAAAATACTAAATACTAGGTGTCCATTTATAGCCTCATGTCCCTGGCAGGGTTCCCCTCTCATCTATGGGGCCTCAAAGTCGGCCTTGGAATTTTTATAATCAGAATTCATGCTTCATAACTCGATAATGACTGTACGTATTGACTTGGAATTTGCATTTTCCAATAGAATGGACAAAAATACCGGGTGTCCATTTGGAAACTCATGACAGAGGCAAGATTCCCCTCTCAGCTACAGGGCCTGAGAGTCAGCTTTGGAATTTTTATAATGAAGATTCAGGGTTCCATAAGACGAGAATGACTTGACGTATTGACCTGGAATTTGCATATTCCAACAGAGCGGACCTAAATACCTGGGATCCATTTCGAGACTTATGGCTGGGGAAGGATTCTCCTCTGAGCTACAGGGCCTCAAAGTTGGCCTTGGCATGTTTCCATTGTCCACAAATCAAATTTCAGGTCTTATGACTATTATTTGTCTTTCGTTTTATTCTTGTTTGGGCGCTAATGTGACAATGAGTTCTTTTTGTTATGTTTTATGTTATTCGTTGCCATGTAAAGAAGATTATTATTTTCTTGTATACATCCTTTATCATTGCTGGCTTTATTGTTTTAGTAGCGTTTGAGCCCAAGGAGGCTTTAGAAAGACAGTGCAGCTTGTTTTACTTCATTAACACACTAGTAAAAATAACACTGTACATATACAAGTGAAATATATATACAAGTTAATTAATGTTACCACCAACCCACAACTGGTGAGGCCTACAACCTCACTCCCTAAGGCTCTTTCTCTCTGCTTCTATCTCTGCTATTCTCTGCTCTCTTCCTTCCTTTTGAAGGATTTTCAGAATGGAATGTTCCTCCTAAAATAGACAGGCAACAGCTTCTGCCCAGCCCCTTGGTAGACGTCTAATTAGTTGAAGTTATCTAAAGACTTTCTCTGGGTGTAATCAGATATATTAACCCCTCCTCAGTAGGTGGGACTAATTACATCACCGATTTCCGGCTGGATTTGCACAGTAAGCTTCACAGGTGAGGTTGTTATGGCATTCTTTAACGATTTCAATGGCGATTAATTTCCGCCAATGCTGCGCCAATGTTTGGCTACTTATTCACGACACTTCTGCTTCGATCATCATTCTTTCAATGATTTCAGTAGATTCTACTTGCACCCTGTATAAATATAACATAGCCTATTTTGCTTTCCCCACTCTCTCTCTCTCTCTCTCTCTCTCTCTTTAATATTCATCAATCTATAACTGGTTCTCTTCTCAGTTTTTTTCTCTCACTTATATCATTACACAGGCTTCCATAACTCATGAATGCCTTGATGCATTTATCTGAAATTTGCATCTTTTAATATAACGGACCAAAATACTGGGGGTCCATTTGTAGCCTCATGTTCGTGGCAGGATTCCCCTCTCAGCTACGAGGCCTCAAAGCCGGTCTTTGAATTTTTACAATAAAAATTCAGGCTTCCATAACTCGAGAATGACTCTATGTATTGACCTGAATTTTGCATTTTCCAATATAACGGACCAAAATGCGGGACGTCTATTGAGTCTCATTGTCCTGGCAGGATTCCTCTCTCAACTATGGGGCCTCAAAGTTGGCCTTTTTTTTTAGATATGACCCTTAAAATTAAAACAATGCCACTTGCATTGCCTACAAGACTATGGGAACCTTCAAATTGAAAAATGACACATGGCATACTACCAGCAGAGCCAGTGATGAAAGGCTACCATCTATATAAAAGGTAGAAATGAACCTTGAAATAAAAAAATGACATATCATACTGTTGAAGAAAGAGTCTTCAGTGAGGATTTTGGAGACAGCATGAAGGCAGTGTCATTTTCTCAAACAATGGCATAGTCATTCATGTAATAATGGCCACCTCCGACAGTTCCGGAGTAAATCTTTGGCAAGGGGTTCTTTTTGTCGGTTTGATTGTTGGGACCTCAAAGCTGGCCTTGGAATTTTTGTAATCAGAATTCAGGCTTCTATAACTCGAGAATAACTCAACGTATTGACCTGGATTTTGCATTTTCCAATAGAACGGAAGAAAATACAGGGGTGTCTTTTCTAAGCCTCATTGTCGTGGCCGTGGCCGGATTCCCCTCTCAGCTATGGGTCCTCAAAGTTGGCCATTTTTTTTATTTTTAGACATGAACCATGAAATTCAAAAATGCCGCCTACATTACCTACAAGGCTACACGAACCTTCAAACTGAAAAAATGACACATGGAATACTACTAACAGAGTGCCAATAATGAAAGGCTACCAGCTATATAAATGGTAGAAATGAACCTTGAAATTTTAAAATGACACCTGTTATACAGTTGAAGAAAGAGTCTTCAGTGAAGAAAGTCTTCAGTGAGGGTTATGGAGCCAGCATGAAGGCAGTGTCATTTTCTAAAACTAGAGCATAGTCATTCATGTAATAATGGCCACCTGATGCGATTCCGGAGGAAACCTTTGGTAAGAGGTCCTTTTTGTGGGTTTGATTGTAGGGCCTGGGGACCCACTTTAGCCAGGAGCCTAGCATGGTGAAGGTGGAATTTTCTAAAACTAAGGTGTATAAAAAAAAAGAGTCCAGCTGCCCATAAATAAAACTTCTCATAATTTTTTACCTAACCAACGATTCTTAGTATGATTCTATCAATTTGCGGTCCCATAATTTTTTTTAGCCAATGTTTCCACTTACCACCAATGAATCAATGCAAATTCAGACTTCTATAATTCGAGAATGACTCCACTTATTTACTAGGCATTTGATTTTTCCAATAAAAGAGACCAAAATAACAGACCCCTGGTATTTTGGTCTGTTTTGGAGCCTCATGTCCGTGGCAAGGTTCCCCTTTCATCTATGGGGCCTCAAAGTAGACCATGGCATTTTTATACTCAAAATTCAGGCTTCCATAACTCAAGAATTACTTGATGTATTGACCTGGAATTTGCATTTTCCAATAGAATGGACAAAAATACTAGGGGTCCATTTGGAGACTCATGGCTAGGGCAGGGTTTCCCTCTCAGCTATGGGACCTGAAAGTCGGCCTTGGCATAATTCCACTTTCAACAAATCAAATTTCAGGCTTCCATAACTCAAGAATGCTTTGATGTTTTTATCTGATAATTTAATTTTTTAATAGAACAGAGCAAAATATTGTGGGTCCATTTGTAGAGTCATGTCGGTAGTAAGGTTCCCTGCTCCACTACGGGCCTGAGAGTCAGCCTTGGAATTTTTATAATAAAAATTCAGGCTTCCATAACTCGAGAATGAATCGAAGTATAGACCTGGAATTTTCTACCAAACCAACTCTACTTAGAATGATTCCATCAATTTTGTGGTTCCATAATTTTTTTGACCAATATTTCCAGTTTATACCAATCAATCAATGCAAATTCAGAATTCCATAATACGAGAATGAAACGACTTATTTACCTGATATTTGGTTTTTCCAATAAAACATACCAAAATACAGGGGGGGGGGGTTCCTTTTGGACCCTCATGTCCGTGGCTGGTTTCCCGTCTCAGCTATGGATCCTCAAAGTAGGCCTTTGAGTTTTTATAATAAAAATTCAGGCTTCCATAACTCGAGAGTGACTCGACATATTGAACAGGAATTTTCATTTTCCACAAAAGCGTACCAAAATACTGGGGGTTTATTTGGACACTCATTGCCGGGGCAGGATTCCCTTCTCAGATACGGGGCCTCAAAGTAGGCATTGGCATGTTTCCAGTTTCCACAAATCAAATTTCAGGTTTCCATAGCTCAAGAGCGCCTCGACATATTGATCTGAAATTTGCATTATTTAATAAAATGGACCATAATACTAGGGGTTCATTTTTAGCCTTATGTCCTTGGAAGGGTTCCCCTCTCAGCTATGGGGCGTCAAAGTCGCCCTTGGAATTTTTATAATCAAAATTCTGGCTTCCATAACTCAAGAATGGCTTGACATATTGACCTGGAATTTGTATTTTTCAATAGAACGTGCCAAAGTACCAGGGGTCCATTTGGAACCTTGTGTCTCTGGCAGGGTTCCCCTCTCAGCTACGAGGCATCAAAGTAGGCATTGGAATTTTTATAATAAAAATTCGGGCTTTCCAAACTCGAGAGTGACTTGAGGTATTGACCTGAAATTTGCATTTTCGAATAGAATGGACCAAAATACCGCGGGTTCATTTGGACATTCATGGCCGGGGCAGGATTCTTCTCTCAGCTACAGGACCTGAATATCGGCCTTGGCATGTTTCCAGTTTTCACAAATAAAATTTCTGCCTTCCAAAACTCAAAAATGCCTTGGCGTATTGATCTGAAATTTGGATTTTTCCAATTAAATGAACCAAAATACCGGGTGCCCATTTGGAGCCTCATGTCTGTCCGTGGCAGGGTTCCCCTTTCAGCTGTGGGGCCTCAAAGTCGGCTTTTGAATTTTTATAATCAAATTTTAGGCTTTGATAAATCGAGAATGAATCGACGTACTGACCTGGAACTTGCATTTTCAATAGAACGGACCAAAATACCAGGGGTACATTTGGAGAATCGTGTCTGGGGCAGGATTCCCCCTCTCAACTACAGGGCCAAAAAGTAGGCCTTGGAATTTTTGTAATAAAAATTCAGGCTTCCATAAATCAAGAATGACTCGACATATTGACCTGAAATTTGCATTTTCCAATAGAATGGACCAAAATACTTGTGGTCCATTTGGAGATTCATGGCCAGGGTAGGATTCCCATCTCTGCTATGGGGCGTCAAAGTTGGCCATGGCATGTTTCCAGTTTCCACAAATCAGATTTCAGGCTTCCATAACTCAAGTATGTGTCAATGTATTTATATGAAATTTGCATTTTTTTTTTATATAGAATGGACCAAAACACTGGGGATCCATTCACAGTCTCATGTCCGTGGTAGGGTTCCCCTCCATGCTATGAGGCCTGTAAGTTAGCCTTTGAATTTTTACAATAAAAAATTCAGGCTTCCATAACTCGAGAATGACTCGACATATTGACCTGGATTTTTTATTTTCCAATACAATGGACCAAAATTCTGGGGTCTATTCTGAGCCTCATTGTCGTGGCAGTATTCCCCTTTCAGCTATGGGGCCTCAAAGGTGGCCTTTTTCATTTTTAGATATGAACCTTCAAATTCAAAAATTCCACCTGCATTGCCTACAAGGCTATAGGAACCTTTGAATTAAAAAATTACACATGGAGTACTATTAACAGAGCACCAATAACGAAAGGCTACCATCTGTGTAAATGGTAGAAATGAACGTTGAAATTAAAAAATGACACCTGTCATACTGTTGAAGAAAGAGCTTTCAGTGAAGAAAGAGTCTTCAGTGAAGATTTTGGAGCCAGTATGAAGGCAGTATCATTTTCTAAAACTAGAGCATAGTCATTCATGTAGTAATAGCCACCTCCAGCAATTCCGAAAGAAATCTTTGGTAAGGGTTCCCCTTTGTGGGTTTGATTGTGGGGTCCAGGGACCCATTTTAGCCAGGAGCCTAGCATTTTAAAGGTGGCATGTTCTAAAGCTAGGGTATACAAAAAAAAAAAAAAAAAAAAAAAGAGTCCAGCCACCCAGAAATAAAACTTCTCAAATTTTCTAACTAACCAACTCTTCTTACTATGATTCCGTCAGTTTTGCGGTTCCATATTTTTTTTTTTTTCTTTGGCCGATATTCCATAATTTGAGATTGACTTGACTTAGTTACTGGCATTTGCTTTTTCCAAAAAAACGGAACAAAATGCCAATGGTCCACTTGAAGCCTTATGTCCGTGGTAGGTTTACCCCTCAGTTACGCTGCTTCAAAGTAGGCCTTGGAATTTTTATAATAAATTTTCATTATAAAAATTGAGAATGGCTCGACATATTGACGTGGAATTTGCATTTTTCAGTAGAACGGACCAAAATGCCAATGGTTCTTTGGGAGACTGATGTCCGGGGCAGGATTCCCCTCTCAGCTACAGGGCTCAAAGTAGGACTTTTAATTTTATAACCAAATTTAACCCTTCCATAACTCGAGAATGACTCAAAGTATTGGCCTGGAATTTGCATTTTCCAATAAAATGGACAAAAATACCAGGGGGTCTATTAAAGACTCATGACCGTGGTTGGATTACCCTCTCAGTTACGGGGCCTGAAAGTCGGCCTTGGCATGTTTCCAGTTTCCATAAATCAAATTTTAGGCTTCCGTAACTGAAGAGTTCTTTGACATATTTATCTAAAATTTGCATTTTTTAATAGAACGGACCAAAATACTGGGGTCCATCTGTAGCCTCATGTCCCTGGGAGGGTTCCCCTCTCAGCTACGGGGCTCCAAGGTCTGCCTTTGAATTTTTACAATCAAACTTCAGGCTTCCATACCTCGAGATTTACTCAATATACTGACCTGGGTTTTGCATTTTCCAATAGATCGAAAGAAAATATAGGGGCCTATTCTGAACCTCATTGTCTTGGCAGGATTCCCCTCTCAGCTATGGGACCTCAAAGTTGGCCTTTTTGATTTTTAGATAAGATCCTTGAAATTCGAAAATGCCACCCGCATTACCTACAAGGCTATAGGAACATTCAAATTTAAAAATGACACACGGAATATTACCAACAGAGTGCAAATGACGAAAGGCTACCATCTATATAAATGGCAGAAATGAACCTTGAAATTCAAAATAACATCTGTCATACTGTTGAAGAAAGAGTCTTCAGTGGAGAAAGTGTCTTCAGTGAGGATTTTCGAGCCAGAACGAAAGCGGTGTCATTTTGTAAAACTAGATCACAGTCATCCATGTAATAATGGCCACCTCTGGCGATTCCGGAAGAAATCTTTGGTGGGGGTCCTTCTTATGGGTTTGATTGGGGTGCCCAGGGAACCACTTTAGCCAGGAGCCTAGCATTTTGAAGGTGGCATTTTCTAAATCTAGGGTATATATAAAAAAAAGTCAAACCAGCCATAAATAAAACTTCTCACAATTTTCGACCTATCCAACTCTTCTTAGTATGATTCCACCGATTTTGTGGTTCCATTATTTTTTTGGCCAATATTTCTAATTTCCACAATTCAGTCAATGCAAATTCAGACTTACATTTGGGAATGATTCGAATTATTTACTTGGTGTTTGCTTTTTCAAATAAAATGGACCAAAATACCTCTGGTCCATTTGTAGCCTCATGTCTGTAGCAGGGTTTCCCTCTCAGCTGTGGGTTCTCAAAGTAGGTCTTGGAATTTTTATAATAAAAATTCAGGCTTCCATAACTCCAAAATGACTTTATGCATTGACCTGGAATTTGTTTTTTTCCAATAGAACTTACCAAAATAGCAGGGGTCCATTTAGAGACCCATGGCTAGGGCAGGATTCCCTTTCAACTACAGGATCTCAAAGTCGGCTTTGGTACATTTCCAGTTTACAGAAGGCAAATTTCAGGCTTCCTTAACTCAAGAATGCTACAATGTATTGATCTGAAATTTGAATTTTTCAATAGAACTGAACAAAATACTGGGGGTCCATTTGTAGTGTCATGTCCTTGGCCTGGTTCCCATCTCAGCTACTGGTCCTCTAAGTCGGCCTTGGAATTTTTATAATAAAAATTCAGGCTTCCATAACTCAAGAATGCCGCGACGTATTGGCCTGGAATTAGCATTTTCCAATGGAAAGGACCAAAATACCGGGGATTCATTGGGAGACTCATGGCCGGGGCAGGATTCCCCTCTCAGCCACAGGGCCTCAAAGTTGGCCTTTGAATTTTTACAATGAAAATTCAGGCTTCCATAACACGAGAATGACTGGACATATTGACCTGGATTTTGCATTTTCCAATAAAATGAACCAAAACACAGGGGGGTCTATTCTGAGCCTCATTGTCGTGGCAGGATTACCCTTTCATCTGTGGGGCCTCAAAGCTGTCCTTTTTTATTTTTAGATATGGACCTTGAAATTCAAAAATGCCACCTGCATTACCTACAAGTCTACAGGAACCTTCAAATTGAAAAATGACACATGTAATACTACCAACAGAATGCCAGTGATAAAAGGCTACCATCTATATAAATGGTAGAAATGAACCTTGAAATTCAAAAATGACATCTGTCATATTGTTGATGAAAGAGTCTTCAGTGAGGAAAGAGTCCCCAGTGAGGATTTTGGAGCCAGCACAAAGGCAGCGCTATTTTCTAAAATTAGAGCATAGTCATTTGTGTAATAATGGCCATCTCCAGTGACTCAGGGGGAAATGTTTGGTGAGGGGTCCTAATTGTAGGTTTGATTGTGGGGCCCAGGGACCCACTTTAGCCAGGAACCTAGCATTTTGAAGGTGGCATTATCTAAAACTGGGGATATAAAAAAAAAAGAGTCCAGCTGCCCAGAAATAAAACCTCTTACAATTTTTAACCTAACCAATTCTTAGTATGATTCCATCAATTTTGTAGTTCCATAATTTTTCGGGGCCAATATTTCCAGTTCTCACCAATCAATCAATGCAATTTTAGACTTCCATAATTCAAGAATGACTCGACTTATTTATCTGCCATGTGCTTTTTACAATAAAACGGACCAAAATAAAACAGCCTCATGTCCATTGCTGGGTACCCCTCTCAGAGTAGGGCTTCGAATTTTTATAATGAAAATTCAGGGTTCTATAACTCGAGAATGACTCTATATATTAACCTATAATTTGCATTTTCCAACAGAACAGACCAAAATCCAGAGGGTCCATTTGGAGACTCCTCCTGGGGCAGTATTCCCCTCACAGCTATGGAGCCTCAAAGTCGGCCTTGGTATGTTTCCAGTTTCCATAAATCATGTTTCACGCTTCCAAAACTCAAGAATGCCTCGATGTAGTGATCTGAGATTCGCATTTTTCAATAAAAACGGACCAAAATACTGGCTGTTAATTTGGAGCCTCATGTCCATGGCAGGGTTCCCATCTCAGCTACGGGGCATGTAATATGGCCTTGGAATTTTTATAATTAAAATTCAGACTTCCATAACTCGTGAATGACTGTATGTATTGACCTGGAATTTGTATTTTCCAATAGAAAGGACCAAAATAATGTGGGTCCATTTGTAGACTCACGGCTGGGGCAGGATTCCCTCTCAGATATGGGCCCTCAAAGTAGGCCTTGGAATTTTGATAAACAAAATTAGGGCTTCCATAACTCAACGCATTAACCTTCAATTTGCATTTTCCAATAGAACGGACCAAAATTTGGAGACTCATGGCCGGTGGAGGATTCCCCTCTCAGCTACAGAGCCTCAGAGTCGGCCTTGGCATGTTCCCAGTTTCCACTAATCAAATTTCTGGCTTCCATAACTCAAGAATGCCTGCATGTATTTATCTGAAATTTGCATTTTTAATGGAACGGACCAGAATACTGGGGGTCCATTTGTAGCCTCATGTTCGTGGCAGGGTTCCCCTCTCAGCTACTGGTTCCTAAAGTGGGCCTTTGAATTTTTAGTCAAAATTCTGGTTTTCATATCTCGAGAATGACTCGATGTATTGATCTGGATTTTGCATTTTCCAAAAGAATGGAACAAGTTACCGGAGGTCTATTCTGAGCCTCATTGTCGTGGCAGGATTCCCCTCTCTGCTATAGGGCCTCAAACTTGGCCTTTTTTATTTTTAGATATGAACATCGAAATTATACATGCCACCTGCATTACCTACAAGGCTCTAGGAACCTTCAAAATTAAAAATGACACATGGAATACTAAGAACAGAGTGACAATGATGGAAGACTACCATCTATATAGATGTTTAAATGAACCTTGAAATAAAAAAAAAACATCATACTGTTGAAGTCTTCAGTGAGGATTTGGGAGCCAGCACGAAGGCAGTGTCATTTTCTAAAACTAGAGCATAATTATTCAAGTAAAATAACGGCCACCTGCAGCAATTCCGGAGGAAACTTTTGTTAAGGGGTACTTTTTGTGGGTTTGATTGTGGGGCCCAGGGACCCACTTTAGCCAAGAGCATAGCATGGTGAAAGTGGCATTATCTAAAACTAGGGTTTATAAAAAAAAAAAGAAGTCCAGCCACCCAGAAATGAAACCTCACAGTTTTTGACCTAACCAATTCTTTTTAGTATGATTCCATCAATTTTTGGGTTCCATAATTTTTTCGGCCAATATTTCGTTTCCACCAATCAATCAATGTATACTCAGACTTCCATAATTCAAAAATAGCTTGATTTATATACTTGGCGGTTGTTTTTTCCAATAAAACGGACCAAAATACTGGTGCTCCATTTGGAGCCTCCTGTCTGTGGCATGGTTCCCCTCTCAGCTAAGGGGCATCAAAGTAGGCCTTGGAATTTTTATAATCAAAATTCAGACTTCCATAACTCGAGAATGACTCAACGTATTGATCTTGAATTTGATTTTTCCGATAGATGTCACCAAAATGCCGGGGGGGTCCATTCGCAGGCTCATGGCCGGGGCAGGATTCCCCTCTCAGCTACAGGGCCTCAAAGTCGGCTTTGGCCTTTTTCCAGTTTCCACAAATCAAATTTAAGGTTTCCATAACTCAAGAATGCCTCGAAGTATTGATCTGAAATTTGCGTTTTTTAATAGAACGGTCCAAAATACAAGGGGTACATTGGGAGACTCATGGCTGGGGCAGGATTCCCCTCTCAGCCATTGGGACTCAAAATAGGACTTGTAATTTTTATAATCAAAATTAAGACTTCCATAACTCGAAAAATGACTTGACGTATTGACCTGGAATTTTCATTTTCCAATAAAACGGACCAAAATACTGGGGGCCCATTTGGAGGCTCATGGCCGGGGCAGGATTCCCCTCCCAGCTACTGGGCCTCAAAGCCGGCCTTGGCATGTTTATAGTTTCCACAAATCATATTTCGGGCTTTCATAACTGAAGAATGCCTCAACGTATTTATCTGAAATTTGCATTTTTTAATAAATCGGACCAAAATACTGGGGGTCTATTTGTATCCTCATGTCTGTGGCAGAGTTCCCCTCTCATCTACCGGGCCTCAGATTCAGCCTTAGAATTTTTATAATCAGAATTCAGTCTTTTATAACTCAAGAATGACTCAACATATTGACCTGGATTTTGCATTTGCAATAGAGCAGACCAAAATACGGGCGGTCTATTCTGAGCCTCATTGTCATGTCAGGATTCCCCTCTCAGCTAGGGGGCCTCAAAGCTGGCCTTTTTTATTTTTAGATATGAACCTTGAAATACAAAAATGCCACCTGCATTACCTACAAGGGTATAGGAACCTTCAAACTGAAAAATAACACATTGAATACTACCAACAGAGTGCCAATAATGAAAGGCTACCATCTATATAAATGGTAGAAATGAACCTTGAAATTCAAAAATGACACCTGTAAGACTGTTGAAGAAAGAGACTTCAGTGAAGAAAGAGTCTTCAGTGAGGATTTTGGAGGCAGCAGGAAGGCGGTGTCATTTTTTAAAACTAGAGTATAGTCATTCATGTAATAATGACCATCTCTGGCGATTCTGTTGGAAATCTTTTGGTAAGTGGTCCTCTTTGTGGGTTTGATTGTGGGCCCAAAAACCGACTTTAGCCAGGAACCTAGCGTGGTGAATGTGGCATTTTCTAAAACTAGGGTATATAAAAAAAAGTCCAGTCACCCAGAAATAAAACTTCTCACAATTTTCGACTTACCCAAATCTTCTTAGTATGATTCCATCAATTTTGCACTTCCATAATTTTTTTGGCCATTATTTCCAGTTTCCACCAATCAATCAATGCAAGTTCAGACTTACATAATTCGAGAATTACTCGACTTATTTACCTGGCATGTGCTTTTTCCAATAAAACGGACTAAAATACCGGGGCTCCATTTGGAGCCTCATGTCTGTGGCAGGGTTCTCCTCTCAGCTACAGACCCTCAAAGTAGGCATTGGAATTTTTATAATAAAAATTCAGGCTTCTGTAACTCGAGAATGACTTAACATATTGACCTGGAATTTGCATTTTCCAATAGAACGGACCAAAATACTGTGGGTCCATTTGGAGACTCATGCCCGGGGCAGGAGTCTTCTCTCAGCTACGAGGCCTCAAAGTCGGCCTTGGAATTTTTGTAGAAAAAATTCAGGCTTCGATAACTCGAGAATGACTCGACGTATTGACCTAGAATTTGCATTTTCCAATAGAACGGACCAAAATACCGGGGGTCCATTTTGAGACTCATGGCCGGGGCAGGGTTCCCCTCTCATCTACGGGAGCCCAAATTATGCCTTGGAATTTTTATAATAAAAATTCAGACTTTCATAACTCGAGAATGACTCGACGTATTGACCTGGAATTTGCATCTAGCTCAGCTATGAACTGAACCTGCTCCTTTTGGGTAGAGGTGGATATTTGAATTATCCACTATCCCCTGCTGAAAGTGTAAGTTATCCCCAGTTTATAATTTAATTCGATATAAAGTGGTACTTGTACCTTAATTTGAAAGAATACAAACATACATTTGTAAATTCTGGACAAAACTATTATATATATGCTTCTGACTGTATGTGTATGGAAATGCACAAATATACCACTTATAACGTTCCCTTATATAGCTGAGATGACACGTAATGTCAATAGACTTTCAGTTCAAAGGATACGAGCAAGAACGGGGAACTAGACAAGAGGTAACTTGAAATTGAAATGTCTGTGAAAAGAACATCAAGAATAAGTCTGACGACCGACAAGTCCAATTATGTTGTTATCTGCAGTCTTCCAACTTTCCTTGAAAACGAAGAATGATCTGAAAGGAGCAGTTTATAGCTAGATGAAGAAAAACCTACAATAAAATTATCTCTCTCATTCCGCTCTTCTCTCTCTCTCTCTCTCTCTCTCTCTCTCTCTCTCTCTCTCTCTCTCTCTCTCTCTTGTCGTCCACATTCTAACAATTCGTTAGGAAATGGTAGGAAAGCTCTAAGACATATATGATACGGACAGAATTATTTTATACTGATTTATCATAACATGAAGGTTTTCACTCGTGTATCGATACCCTTGGCTTTTTGCCGTTTTGTTTACGACACTCCACAATCAATTGTTTATCGCTTCCATTACCCTGTCCTTATGTCACTTGAGGTTCAAAGGTTGCACCGCAAAGTCAAAGTTGGTTTTTTTAAATAAAATTTGTTTCCCATTGCAAGTGCTATCGCTTTCGTACTGAACGCCAGACCAGGTTTTCTCTATAAGGAATATCATAGTTCTAGAATCTAGATGCTCTACTATAAGGCTAAATTTTTTTCATCATTCGACTTTACCAGGTTCAATCAAAACGTAAAAATTACCTCGTAATTTCTATATAATCCATTTAAGATTTATAATCTGAATGGAGTACATATTTCTTATTCATTCGATTCTATATATTTTTATCATTTGATATTTTATTCGTTCCCGGCCTTTCATATTTTACAGTTTCAAACTACACTGTAAAGTTAATGGCAAATTTAAAAGGCTTAATCATTTCATCCTTTATTTATTCAATACACAATGGCCTTTCAATGAGATGCTGGCCAAAAATCCTTTGACAATATCTAGTCACAGAATGAAGCAGAACTCCTGAGTACTCGCTTTCTATCATGCTGTAACATTAGCAGCTATAATTCTAAGAAAAAAATAGCATCTTTCATCTTAACGTTGGTCATGAATTTCCCTTCATTCTCATTGCCCATTCATACTCCGGCAATTGCATCTATCAGGGTTGTTTATCTCTAATGGCAAATGTGATTTCTTTAAATCGCTGCTTTTATCACTGATTTCATTTTTCATTTGCCCACTGTGGGAAAGTTTAACGATAACTTCACCTAAAGGCATTGACAGCAGTAATTCTTCGAAGAAAAGTAAAAAAGGAATTGGTTGTTGTAATATCTTTTAGGTTCAAACATCTACTGTTTCGCCTTAACCACAGTTATTCTTTGACCAGTTAGCTAAAACATGCAATCTAAATGGATACAGGTATTTTGGCTAAATTCGTAATTGATAAAAAAATTACATGATCTTAAATTTTGTGTCAATGTCTTTTGATTGCCATTGTCCAAAGCTTTCTTTAGCATTCCTCTTCTGTTGTTTCGAAAGCACCAAAGTCCTTATAAAAAATTAATTAAATTAATATCCCATGTTCGTTCAGGAAACTTATTAATAGAATATTAACACTTTGTATTATATTTTCATTACATGACTTATTCTTTAATATTCTTTTTTATTGAACTACATATTTCATTAATGTCAACTGGAATCTTGTTCGGACTATCGCTTGTATTTGATCCGAATGTGCCAAGTTCTGGGTCTTACAGGGATTTAGAACAAAGCCCAAATAATAATTTTTTTCCCTCGCACACACCCATGTTCTTTTATGTGGGCCAAAATTAAAGGTGAAGCTTCCTCCTTTTTTTTTTTACTATTATACCTCTAAGGTTTCCTTTATCTCAGATTCTTTTTATATACTTTTTCTGATATTTCACTTTTTCCTCAAGGAATTATAACCTAGTAATTTCCGGGTCACTGAGTGTATAAATACAATCAGTATATATCTCGCTGATCAAGGTATAACATGCTGCTGGGGAGATATGATCACGTCAAAATTCAAAAACATACAAGACTAATGCCGTAATTAATCTACTTATTAATTAAAACCTCAAAAGTTTCTCTTTTACTTTTCAGGCAATAATAAGCATTTCGCTATACACTAATCACTTTATGTGCACTAAAACTAATTTAATATTGAAAAACATCAAATGAAAGTTTCAGCAAATGCCGCACGAAAGTTTGGTATTGCACATAAGGCCTCATGAAATCACTGCAGCCTGTTTTAGGTCATATCTACTTCCCTTACTGGAATACTGTTCTCCGGTTTGGATGTCTGCTTGTGCCAGAGATTTACCTCTTTTAGACAGAGTGGTTCGTGGTGGTAGGTTTCTGTTTCTTAATGGTAGAAGTTATGACTTGGACCATCAACGGATGGTCTCTTTTTTGTCACTTTTTCAAAAGTTGTACGTCAACAGAGATCCTTCACTTTCACATCTGATCCCTGATCCCCTTTATCTGCCAAGAGCAATCAGATTCGCTGAACAGCAGCAACAATATGCAGTAAATGTGCCTCGCTGTCGAGCTTGTCACTTCCAGAGGCCCTTTATTCCTCACACCGTTGACTGTGGAACAGCCTCCCTGAGGATGTCATATAGTTGGACCTTCAGAAGTTCAAGCGGAAATGCAACTCATTGCTACCCTAATACTATTCTTCTTGCATTTTAATACATTTTATCTACTTATATATTTATTATTATTTTTTTTAATAAGTGGGATTCTTCTTTATGTATTTCCTTTTACTTCCTCTTACTTCTTCCTAATGAACACCGTATTCTTTGGAAGCTTGAATTTCAAGTCAGTGGAACCTGTGGTCTTGTTCCATATGAATAGGTTTCATCTAATGAATAATAATAATAATAATAATAATAATAATAATAATAATAATAATAATAATAATAATAATAATAATAATAATAATAATAATAATAAAGGGGAAAAAGTTAAATCTTCAATTTAAATCCTCTGGTGGAACATACTCAGCAAAACAAAGGATATAAAACTATAATAAAAAAATGCCCTTATCAATCAAAGTTTCCTTAGATTAATGATAGTCACAACTTAGGCAAGAAGCTATTTTCATGAGATTAAATGTGCAGCTGACATAAGTCCATTTTAGAATGTTCAATAATGGATCGTAAATATGTTTCTGTAATAGTTCGTAAACTATCAAAAGTGTGTATTCCTACGTTAATTTTTAAGCATCATGAATATTTGGAATATCAAATGCACCAAAGGGAACATCGACTAATCGTACCAATTTTTTGGCAATTCTTGGTAATAATCAGCCCTATAAGTAAACAAACAAGCATAAAAATATTCAGTAAACCGATCAAACTCTGTAAGTCTATAAGAGGAAAATATTGATTAAGAGTAATTTAGATTTTTTAGACCTCTGAGATGAAGGAATTGGGTTTTATGCAAATAACTTTTAGTTCATTTAAATATCACGTAAGACAAGGAAGAAATCGAAATGTTTATATTTAATCCTTAAACACTCTTACGTCAAAGGTTACATCATATAACTTAATTAATAATTCATTTTACACAGGTATAGTGATATAAATAAAGGCATCAAATACCGTCTAAAGAAAATACCTGGGTACCTGAATGAGCAGTTAAGTTATTCGAGATAAAAAGAGGTTCTACAAATGAAACCATGATGTCTTTCGCCAAGTGCCCATAAAGGAAGAACAATGCAGTAACTATAGGAACTGTATTTCTCAACAATTGCCCAATTGTTGAGAAATACAGTTCCTATAGTTCTTATAGTTACTACATGGAATTTCCTTTGCAGTCCACAAGTCTAACATACAACAGATACCGATGTTATCTCTAGAGTTTACTTCCTTGTCGGCAATCAGCATCACCTCCTCGTGTTGTTTACCTAATGAAAATATTTGTGTAGCTATGGACAGCAGTTCTTTCTCCTCGTGTGTCATAATAGTACCTTTCAGTTATAAACTAATATACGGAGATAAAAGGACATTAAGGCAAAGAACAAATCAACTAAAACTGGCCATCAGTCAACAAACAAATCAACAAACTGCAAACATAATCCCGAGACTCAATCAGCTACCGTAGCCCATTAGTGAGAATTCGTCATGGGGAAATGAAGACCTAGATTGTACTTGTATTGTCCTTAACCACAGCAACCCGCCGGTTCTAAAACAAGTTTAGTTCGGAATGGAAACACCACCCTCAAATTTTTGCTGAAACCTCTTCCTGAAGTTTTATAGCAACATTTCCCTTTAACATTTCATTACTGTAATGTCAGCAGATCCTTTTTGTTCAATGTAATGTTTGCAAAGAGAATGTAATACTTTATTTATCAGATAAAGAAATAAGTGGATTGGTGAATATGCGCTGTTTTGATAATCATTTCGTCTAATTTGCGAATAATTAATGTTGATTGAGAACGTGATTAAAAATCGGTTAACATAGAGAAATGAATTTCTCTTTTCTGCATCTCATAATCAAAAATAGTAATACTTTAAATATGCTTCATATCTAAAAACCTTATAAGTATTACTCAAATTTTAGTGAAAGTCCAAATGCTTTAATTTCCACAACGGCAACAGAAAGTTTTCACGATTATTTCCATAAAAATCAATATCAGCATCATTAACTAAAAATCATGTTTTGATTTCACAAGATAAAGCTTATCGATCAACAAAATATCGGCATCTTAAACCACGTAACACAAATGACAATTAATTACGATGAATCCCATGTGCATTTGTTGTTTTTTTTTATCACTTCATTGAAACCATCTTCATGGGGAGAAACGACTGTTATGTGATCGTCAGCAGCAATATTCCACCACCATATTGGCAACATCGCTCAGATTACAATATAAATCATAATTTACAGACTTGGGAGTACTAGTAGTGATATTAATGTGTGTGTATACCTACAATTTTTATGTAATTGTATGTATTATTATGTTGATGGATGAGCATTTTTTACAGGATATTAGTTTGTGCATATGAAGAATCGAACTCTCAGATACTAAGAAATGTTACAATTCTTTTCTTACTTTTTATTTGGATAAAATCTGAAGCATATTTACATTTGATATCAAAATGGGTTTCATAAATATATTAGCAAGCACTACATGATTTCCGTCTCTTACACAAAAATGCAATATTCATCCAATGGGGTGCTTAATGAAAAACAAATATTGTGCTTAATTCTTTGCTCCCGGTCAGGCAACATCAGTGGGCTCATGGAAAAGATATTTGAATGATAATTACCCATATACCCGTTCTCCCCACCGCAACCCCCCCCCCCTCCTCATCCACGTCCCTCTCTTCCAATGACTCCCTCTTCATCTACATCCCTGTTTATCGCACTTTTTTCGCTTCATATTTTTTTTTACTTTTCTTCATCTTCTCATTAGATTATTATACTTCTTACGTTCCTCTTGCTTTTCTTTTCTTAAAAAATTCAGACAAGCTTACAGTTTAATCTAATGGTAAAATTTAGGAAAATATTTTTGTCTGTTTTCAAGGGGTGAGCTTGCATATAAATGTTTATAAATATCAAAAATAAACTCCTAATAGGTTTATTTTTTCAAGGCGACATTATTCTTCCCGTTTTAATTGAGGGATGTTTAGGAAAGCGCCATTTTTAGGTGTATGTCTCACCAAGAACATTTCTTTACGTAGTCATTGCAACTGCTGTTCCATAATCGCAGGTCTTTTCTTGCCATGGATACTATGAATCAAAACATGATACTTGTTTGCGCATATTGGACAAGAGCGAGCCCAGGGTCTTGAATGTGAAAAATGGAAAAGCGATTCATCGGAGGAACCAATGAAAGAAAATCGTACTGTTTATCTTTGTTCCTTGGTGCAGAGACTTTTATCGGAGATCAGATAGTGCATGGGCTTTCAGTGCTTTTGCATATGCGTACAGGGAATAAAGAAAAAAAATACTTGCATTATGTAATATTAGGATCTTTATGCCCTGAAGGCACAGCTGAGAGGAAACTCTTTTGAAAATCTTTACAGATTACTGCCTCAGTATGTTGCTTACTGAATATTTTCTATGGCCATCATGCTTTAAATTTCCCCTTTCTTATCGTACTTTAAAGAAGAGTTATTTTACTCCCTGTGAAACAATATGTGCCAAGATGTTACATCCAAATTAAGGAACTATGAATATCTTATATAAAAACAATAGCAAATTCATTTATTGAAATTTAATTAAGTTTTTAATTAAATGAAAGAAAAGAAAACACAAAATGCAGTCACACACACATATACTGGGCACGAATCGATCCGTCGCCTTTTCTTTACAAACAACGATAAACAGTGACTTTGACCACCAGGCTATCAACTTGATATCGAATGTGCTGCCATACGACTGTCGAATTCAGGTTCTGTAATTTGAACCGATGCCAACTCATCTCCACCATTAAAGCTGATTGGTAATCTTGTAACACTTGGCTAATTATGAAATTTTGTCACATACCCACAAGACTCTTACATTTACCAAAAGGAATTACGGTGAATGTAACGTCCAGTTGAAGATTTTAACTTATACAGTGTTAACTAGTAAATATAATGAAACTATTGAATGGATTTTGTAAGAGTGAAAGAGTCCAGGTGTAAGGGTTAACGGAATATCATTAATTGAACAATTAAAACAACTTGAATCAATTAATTTGATTATATCTACTTGACAGTTGGGACGAGAAATAGAAAGTCTACATTTTCATTGATTGATTGGTGGAAACTGGAAACACTGGCCAAAAAAAATTATGGAACCCCAAAATTGATGGAATCGCACTAAGAAGAGTTGGTTAAGTCGAAAATTGTGAGAAGTTTTATTTCTGGGTGGCTGCAGTTTTTTTGTCATATCCTAGTTTTAGAAAATGACAACTTCCCCATCCTAGGCTCCCAGCTGAAGTGGGTCCCTGGGCCCCATAATCAAACCCACAAAAAGAACCCTTTACCAAAGATTTCCTCGGGAATCACCAGAGGTGGCCATTATTACATGAATGGCTATGCTCTAGTTTTAGAAAATGACACCGCCCTCGTGCTGGCTCCAAAATCCTCACTGAAGACTTTTTTCACTGAAGACTTTCTTCAACAGTCTGACAAGTGTCATTTTTGAATTTCAAGGTTCATTTCTGCCATTTATGTAGCTGGTAGCCTTTAATCATTGACACTCTGTTGGTAGTATTCCATGTGTCATTATTCAGTTTCAAGGCACCTACAGCCTTGTAGGTAATGCAGGTGGCATTTTGAATTTCAAGTTTCATATCTAAAAATAAAAGAGGCCAACTTTGAGGCCCCATAGCTTAGAAAGGAATCTTGCCACAGCAATAAGGCTCAGAATAGACCTCACGTATTTTGGTCCATTCTACTGGAAAATACAAATTCCAGGTGAATAGGTGGAGTCATTCTAGAGTTATGGAAGCCTGAATTTTGATTGTGAAAACAATGAGGCCGACTTTGAGGCCCCACAGCTGAGAGGGGAATCCTACCATGGATATGAGGCTCCAAATGGACCCCCCCGTATTTTAATACGTTGTATTAAAAATGCAAATTCCAGATCAATACATCAAGGCATTCTTGACTTATGGAAGCCTGAAATTTTATTTGTGGAAACTGTCAACATGGCAAGCCAACTTTTGAACCCCGTAGCTGAGAGGGAAATCCTACCACAGCTATGAGACTCCAAATGGACCCCGGGTATTTTGGTCGGTTTTATTGGAAAAATCAAATGCCAGGTAAATAAGCCAAGTCATTGACGGATTATGGAAGTCTGAATTTGCACCGACTAATCAGTGGAAACTGGAAATACTGGCCCAAAAGTTATAGAACCCCAAAATAGTTGGGTAGGTCGAATATTGTGAGAAGTTTTATTTCTCGGCAGCTGGACTTTTTTTATATACCCTAGTTTTAAAAAATGCCACCTTTACCATGCTAGCTAGGCTCCTGTCTAAAGTGGGTCCTTGGGGTAAAAAATCAAACCCACAAAAAGGACCCCTTACCAACAATTTCCTCCAGAAACGCCAGAGGTGGCCATTATTACCTGAATGACTATGCTCTAGTTTAAAAAAAAATGACACTGCTTTCGTGCTGGCTCGAAAATCCTCACTGAAAATTTTCTCCACTGAAGACTCTTTTATTCAGTATTATGACAGGTGTCCTTTTTTTAAAATATCAAGGTTCATTTCTACCATCTATATAGTTGGTAGCCTTTCATTATTGGCACTCTGTTGGCAATATTCAATGTGTTATTTTTCAGTTTCAAGGTTCATATAGCCATGTAGGTAATGCAGTTGGCATTTTTGAATTTCAAGGTTCATATCTAAAAATTAAAAAATCAACTTTGAGACCCAGTAGCTGAGAGGGGAATCCTGCCATGGCAGCGAAGCTCAGAATAGATACTGTATTGGTCAGTTCTATTGGAAAATGTAAATTCCAGATCAATACGTCGAGTCATTCTCGAGTTATGGAAGCCTAATTTTTTATTATAAAAATGCCAAGGACAAGTTTGTGGCTCCGTAGCTGAGAGGAAACCTGCCATGCACCTGAGTCTCCAAATGGACCCCCGTATTTTTGTCCATTCTATTAAAAAATGCAAATTTCAGATCAATACGTGAAAGCATTCTTGAGTTATAGAAGCCTGAAATTAGAATTTTGGAACTTGGAACCTTGCCAAGGCCGACTTTGTGGCACCGTAGCTGAGAGGGAAATTCTGCCATGGCCAAGAGGCTCCAAATGGACCCACGGTATTTTGGTCCATTTTATTGGAAAAAGCGTATGCCAGATAAATAAGTCTAGTCATTCTCGAATTATGGAAGTCTGGATGTGCATTGACTGATTGATGGAAATTGGAAATACAGCAAAAAATAAAAAAAAAAAAAAAAATTATGGAACCCAAAAATTGATGGAATCGTACTTAGAAGAGTTGGTTAGGTCGAAAAACGTGACAAGAATTATTTTTGGGTGGCTGGGCATTCTTTTTTTATCTAAACTAGTTTTGAAAGGCTAAAGTGGTCCCTGGGGCCAAAAATCAAACCCACAAAAAGGACCCCTTATCAAAAATTCCCTCCTGAATCGACGGAGGTGGCCATTATTACATGAATGACTATGATCTAGTTTTAGAAAATGACACCTCCTTCATACTGGCTCTAAAATCTTCACTGAAGAGTCTTTCTTCACTGAAGACTCTTTCGTCAACCATATGAAAGGTGTCATTTTCGAATTTCAAGGTTCATTTCTACCATTTACATATCTGGTAGCCTTTCCTCATTGGCACTCTGTTGGTAGTATTTCATGTGTCGATTTTCAATTTTAAGGTTCCTATAGCCTTGTAGGTAATGCAGGCTGCATTTTTGAATTTCAATGTTCATAACTAAAAATGAAGAAGCCCAGCTTTGAAGCCCTGTAGCTGAGAGGGTAATCATGCAACGGCAATGAGGCTCAGAATAGACACCCCATATTTTGGTCCGTTCTATTGGAAAGTGTAAATTCCAGATTAATACGTCAAATCATTACCGAGTTATGGAAGCCTAAATTTTTATTGCAAAAATGCCAAGGCTAAGTTTGAGGCCCCGTAGCTGAGAGGGAAACCCTGCCACAGCCATGAGGCTCCAAATGGACCCCCGGTATTTTGGTCCATTTTATTGGAAAAAGCAAATGCCAGATAAGTCGAGTCATTCTCGAATTATGGAAGCCTGAATTTGCACTGATTGATTATTGGGAACTGGAAATATTGGCCAAAAAATTATGGAACCCAAAAATTGATGGTATCATACTAAGAAGAGTTAGTAAGGTCGAAAATTGTGAGAAATTTCATTTCTAGGCAGCTGGACTTTTTTTTTTTTTTTTTTTTTTTTTAACATACCCTACTTTTAGAAAATGCTACCTTCATGCTAGACTTCTGGCTAAAGTGGGTTTCTGGGCCCCACAGTCAAACTCACAAAAAGGACCCCTTACCAAAGATTATCTCTGGATTCGCCGGATGTGGCCATTATGACCGAATCCTCACTGAAGACTTTCTTCAACACTATGACAGGTGTCATTTTTTTATTTATTTCAAGGTTCATATCTACCATTTATATAGCTTGTAGCTCTTTTATCATTGGCACTCTGTTGGTAGCATTCTATGTGTAATTGTTCAATTTCAAGGTTCCTACAGGTTTGTAGGTAATGCAGGTGCCATTTTTGAATTTCAAGGTTCATATCTAAAAATAAAAAGTCCAAATTTGCGGCCCTGTAGCTAAGAGATTAATCATGCCAAAGCAAAGAGGCTCAGAATAGAACCCCCCCTTGTTTTGGTCAGTTGTATTAGAAAATGTAAATTCTAGATCAATACGCCGAGTCAATCTCAAGTTATGGAAGCCTAAATTTTTATTATAAAAATACCAAGGCCGAGTTTGAGGCCTCGCAGCTGAGAGGGGAACCCTGCCACGGAAATGAGGCTCCAAATGGACCCCCAGTATTTTGGTCCGTTCTATTTAAAAATGCAAATTTCAGATAAATATGTCAAGGCATTCTTCAGTTATGGAAGCCTGAAATTTGATTTGTGGAAACTGGAAACATGCCTAGGCCGACTTTGAGGCCCCATGGCTGAGAGCAAAATCCTGCCAAGGCCCTGAGGCTCCAAATAGACCACTGGTATTTTGGTCTGTTTTACTGGAAAAACCAAATGCCAGTTAAATATGCTGAGTCATTCTTGAATTATGGAAGTCTGAATTTTTATGATTGATTGGTGGAAACTAGAAATATTGGCCAAAATTACTATGGGACCCAAAAATTTATGGAATCGTGCTAAGAAGAGCTGGTGAGGTTGAAAACTGTGAGCAGTTGTATTTGTGTGCTGGTGGGCTTTTTTATATACCTTAGTTTTAGAAAATGCTACCTTAACCATGCTAGAATTCTGGCCAAAGTGTGTAACTGTGCCCCAGAATCAAACCCACAAAAAGGATCCCTTTCCAAAGATTTCCTCGGGAATCGCTGGAGGTGGCAATTATTACATGAATGATTATGCTCTAGTTTAAGAAAATGACACCGCCTTTGTGCTGGCTCCAAAATCCTCACTGAAGACTCTTTCTTCACTAAAGTCTCTTTTTTCAACAGTATGACAGGTGTTATTTTTAAATTTGAAGGTTCATTTCTACCATTTATATAGCTGGTAGCCTTTCACTATTGGCACTTTGTTGGTAGTATTCTATGTGTCATTTTTCAATTTCAAGGTTCCTATAGCCTTGTAGGTAATGCAGGTGGCATTTTTGAATTTCAAGGTTCATGATTCAAAATAAGAAAGGCCGACTTTGAGGCCCCATAGCTGAGAAGGAAATCCTGCCACAGCCATGAGGTTCCAAATGGACCCCACGTATTTTGGTCTGGTTTATTGGAAAAAGCAATGCCAGTTAAATAAGTCGAGTCATTCTCAAATTATAGAAGTCTGAATTTGCATTGATTGATTAGTGAAAACTGGAAATATTGGATAAAATTATTATGGAAACTGAAAATTGATGAAATCGTACTAAGAAGAGTTGGTTAATTTGATAATTGCGAAGTTTTATTTCTGGGTGGCTGGACTTTTATTTATATAAACTAGTTTTAGAAAATGCTACCTTTACCATGCTAGACTCCCAGCTAAAGTTGGTCCTTGTGCCCCACAATCAAACCAACAATAGGACCCCTTACCAAAGATTTAATCCAGAATCGCCAGAGGTGGACAATATTACATGAACGACTATGCTCTAGTTTTACAAAATGACACCGCCTTCATGGTGGTTCCAAAATCCTCACTGAAGACTTTCTTCGCTGAAGACTCTTCTTCAACTGTATGACAGGTGTCATTTTTTAATTGCAAAGTTCATTTATACCATTTATATAGATCGTAGCCTTTCATCATTGGCACTCTGTTGGTAGTATTCCATGTGTCATTATTCAATTTGAAGGTTCCTATAGCCTTGAAGGTAATACAGGTGGCATTTTTGAATTTCAAAGTTCACATCTAAAAATAAAAAAGGCCAAATTTGAGGCCCTGTAGCTGAGAGGGGAATCATGCCACAGCAATGTGTCTCAGAATAGACACCCAGTATTTTGTCCGTTCTATTGGGAAATGTAAATTCCAGATCAATACGTTGATTCATTCTAAGGTTAAATTTTTGTTGTAAAAATTCCAAGGCAGGCTTTGAGACCCCATAGCTGAGAGGGGAACCCTGCCATGGACAGGAGTCTCCAAATGGACCCCCCAGTATTTTGGTCCATTCTGTTAAAAAATGCAAATTTCAGATCAATACGCCAAGGCATTCTTAAGTTATGGAAGCCTGAAATTTGATTTGTGGAAAATGGGAACATGCCAAGGACGACTTTGAGGCCCTTTAGCTGAGATGGGAATCCTGCTACAGCCACAAGGCTCTAAATGGATATCAGGTATTTTATTCCGTGTTATTGAAAAAAGCAACCACCGGGTCATTCTCCAATTATGGAGGTCTGAATTTGCATTGTTTGATTGGTGGATACTGGAAATATTTGCTAAAAAAAATTATGGAACTGCAGAATTGATGGAATCCAACTCAGAAGAGTTGGCAGCTGGACTTTTTTGTTTTTATATACCTTAGTTTTAGAAAATGCAACCTTCACCATGCGAGACTACTGGCTAAAGTGGGTCCCTGGGCCCGACAATCAAATCCACAAAAAGGACCCCTTACCAAAGATTACCTCTGCGATCGTCTGAGGTGGCCATTATTATTTGAATTATTTTGCTCTAATTTTAGAAGATGGCACCACCTTTTTGTTGGCTCCAAAGTCGTCAATGAAGACATTTTTAATGAAAACTCTTTCTTCAACTGTATGAAAGGTGTCATTTTTCAATTTCAAGGTTCGTTTTCACCATTTATATAGCTGGTAGCCTTTCATCACTGGCAATCTGTTGGTAGCATTCCTATAGCGTTGTAGGTAATGAAGGTGGCACTTTTTAATTTCTGGGTGGGAATCCTGCCACAGCAATGAGGCTCAGAATAGACCCCACGTATTTTGGTCCATACTATTGGAAAATGTAAATTCCAGATTAATACATCGAGTTATGAAAGCATAAATTTTTATTGTAAAAATTCCAAGATTGAATTTTACGCCCTATAGCTGAGAGGGGAACCCTGTCACAGGCATGAGGCTTCAAATGGACCCCAAGTATTTTCATCTGTTCTATTAAAAAATGCAAATTTCAGTTCAATATGTCGAGGCATGCTTTTGTTATAGAAGCCTGTAACTTGATTTGTGGAAACTGGAAATATGCTAAGGCCGACTTTGAGGCCCCATGGTTGAGAGGGAAATCCTACCACGTCCAAGAGGCACCAAGTGGATCCCCGGTATTTTGGTCCATTTTATTGGGAAAAGCAAACACCAGGTAAATAAGTTGAATAATTCTCGAATTATGAACGTCTGATTGTGCATTGACTGACTGGTGGAAACTGGAAATATTGGTCAGAAAAATTATGGACCCTGAAAATTTATGGCATCCTACTAAGAAGAGGTGGTTAGGTCGAAAATTGTGAGAAGTTTTATTTCTGGGCAGATATACTTTTTTATATGCACTACTTTTAGAAAATGCCACCTTCAATATGCTAGACTCCTGGCTAAAGTGACCTCTGTGCCCCACAATCAAACCCACAAAAAGGACCCTTTACCAAAAATTTCCTACTGAATCGCCGGAGGTGGCCATTATTACTTGAACGACTAAGCTCAAGTTTTAGAAAATGACGTCACATTCGTGCTGGCTCCGAAATCCCCACTGAAGACTCTTTCTTCACTGAAGACTTACTTCAACAGTATGATAAGTGTCACTTTTGGATTTCAAGGTCCATTTCTACCATTTATACAGCTGGTAGCCATTTATCATTGGCACTCTGTTGTTAGTATTCTATGTGTCATTTTTCAATTTCAAGGTTCCTATAACCTTGTAGGTAATGCAGGTGGCATTTTTTTAAATTTCAAGGTTCATATCTAAAAATAGAAAAGGCCAACTTTGAGGCCCCGTAGCTGAGAGGAGAATCCTGCCAGAACAATGAGGCTCAGAATAGAGTAGCCGTATTTTGGTCAGTTTTATTGGAAAATGCAAATGCCAGATTAATACATCGAGTCATTCTCAGTTATGGAAGCATAAATTTTCACTGTAAAAATTCCAAGGCCGACTTTGAGACCTCATAGTTGAGAGGGGAACCCTGCAATGGACATGAGTCTCCAAATGGACCCCCAGTATTTTGGTCCGTTCTATTGAAAAATGCAAATTTCAGATCAATACTTTGAGGCATTCTTGAGTAATGGAAGCACGAAATTTGATTTGTGGAAACTGGAAACATGCCAAGGCCGACTTTGAGGCCCGTAGCTGAGAAGGGGGTCCTGCCCTTGCCATGAGTCTCCAAATTGATCCACGGTATTTTGGTCCATTCTATTGAAAAATGCAAATTCCTGGTAAAACGTTGAGTTGCCCTGGAGTGACGTAAACATGAATTTTGATTATAAAAACTCCAAGGCCGACTTTGAGTTACTGTAGCTGAGAGGGGAACCCTTTCACGGACATGAGGCACCAAATGTACATTCAGTATTTTAGTACATTCTATTAAAAAATGCAAATTTCAGATCATTATATCGAGGCATTCTTGAGTTATGGAAGCCTGAGATTTGATTTGTGGACACTAGAAACAGAGAAGGCCGACTTTGAGGCCCCGTACTGAGAGGGGATCCCTGCCACAGACATGAGGCTCCAAATGGACCCCCAGTATTTTGGTACATTCTATAAAAAATTCAAATTTCAGATCAATACGTTGAGGCACTCTTGAGATATGGAAGCCTGAAGTTTGATTTGTGGAAACTGGAAACATGCCAAGGCCAAATTTGAGGCCAAGTAGCTGAGAGGGGAATCCTGCCCCTGCCATGACTTTCCAAATGGACCCCCGGTATTTTGGTCCATTCTTTTGGAAAATGCAAATTCCAGATCAAGACGTCGAGTTATTTTCGAGTTATGGAAGCCTGAATTATTATTGTAGAAATTCCAAGACCGACTTTGAGGCCACATAGCTGAAAGAGGAACCCTCCCCATGCTATTAGGCTCCAAATGGACCCCCAATATTTTGGTCCATTCAATTAAAAAATGCAAATTTCAGATCAATGCGTCGAGGCATTCTTGAGCTATGGAAGCTTTGAGGCCCTGTATCCGAGAGGGAAAATCCTGCTTTAGACATGAAGCTTCAAATAGACCCACGGTATTTTGGTTCATTTTATTGGAAAAAATCAAATGCTACGTAAATAAGTTGAGTCATTCTCGAATTATGGAAGTCAGAATTTGCATTGATTGATTGGTGGAAAATGGAAATATTGGCTAAAAAAAAATTATTGAACCCGAAAATTTATGGAATCATACTAACAAGACTTAGGTTAGGTCGAAATATTGTCAGAAGTTTAACTTTTGCGTGGTTGAACTCATTTTATATATATATATATATATATATATATATATATATATATATATATATATATATATATATATATATATATATATATATATATATATATATATATATATATATATATATATATATATATATATATATATATATATATATATATATATATATATATAATATATACATTGTTTTAAAAATATATATATATATATATATATATATATATATATATATATATATATATATATATATATATATTCAATATATATATCATTGTTTTAAAAATGTTACGTTCAACATGCTAGGCTCCTGGCTAAAGTAGGTACCTGAAGCCAAAAATCAAACCCACAAAAAGGACCTTTTACAAAAGATTTATTTCGGAATCGCCGAAAATGGTCATTATTCCATGAATGATTATGCTCTAGTTTTAGAAAATGACATCCCCTTCGTGCTGGCTCCAAAATCCTCACTGCCAAATCTTTCTTCCCTGAAGACTATTTCTTTAACAATATGACAGGTATCATTTTTAAATTTCAAGTGTCATTTGTACCATTTATATAGATGGTAGCATTTTATCATTGGCACACTGTTAGTGGTATTCTATGAGTCATTTTTCAAATTTAAGGTTCCTATAGCCTTGTATGTAATGTAGGTGGCATTTTTTTTTTTTTAATTTCAAGGCTCATATCTAAAAATAAAAAAGGCCAACTTTGGTGCCCGGTAGCTGAGAGGGGAACCACGCCACGGCCATGAGGCTCCAAATGTACCATCAGTATTTTCGTTCATTCTACTAAAAAATGTAAATTTCAGATTATTACGTCAAAGTATTCTTGAGTTATGGAAGCCTGAAATTTGATTTGTGGTAACTGGAAACATGCCAAGGCCGACTTTGAGGCCCCATACCTAAGAGGGAAACTCTGCCACGGCCATGAGGCTCCAAATGGATCCCCGGTATTTTGGTCCATTTTATTGGAAAAAGCAAATGTCCCGTAAATAAATCGAGTCATTCTCGAATTATGAAAGTCTTGAATTTGTGTTAGGTGATTGATGGAAACTGGAAATATTGGCCAAAAAAATCATGGAACCCGATAATTGACGGATTCATACTAAGAAGATCTATTTTTGGGTGGCTAGACACGTTCTTTTTTTATATACCCTAGCTTTAGAAAATGTCGCATTCACCATCCTAGGCCCCTAGCTAAATTGGGTCCTTGGGTGCCAGAATTAAAACCACAAAAAGATTCCCTTACCAAAGGTTTCCTCCTGAATCTCTGGAGTTGGCCATTATTACATGAATGAATATGCTCTAGTTTTAGAAAATGACACCGCCTTTGTGCTGGCTCCAAAATCCTCACTGAAGAATCTTTCTTCACTGAAACTCTTTCTTCAACAGTATGACAGGTGTCATTATTGAATTTCAAGGTTCATTTCTACCATTTATATACCTGGTAGCCTTTTATCATTGACACTCTCTTGGTAGTATTCCAAGTGTCATTTTTCAGTTTCAAGGTTCCTATAGCCCTGTAGGAATGCAGGTGGCAATTTTGAATTCCAAATTTCATATCTAAAAGATAAAACAGGCCAACTTTGAGGCCCCATAGCTGTGAAGGGAATCCTGCCACAACAATGAGGATTCAAAATAGACCCACCTCATTTTGATCCGTTCTATTGGAAAATACAAATTCCAGGTGAATAGGTGGAGTCATTCTCAAGTTATGGAAGCCTGAATTTTGAGTGTAAAAATTCCAAGGCTAACTTTGAGGCCCCGTAGCTGAGAGGGGAACCTTACCACGGACATGAGGCTCCAAATGGATCCCCAGTATTTTGGTCCGTTCTATTAAAAAATGCACATTTCAGATCAGTACGTCGAGGCATTCTTGAGATATGGAAGCCTAAAAGTGGGTTTGAGGAAACTGGAAACATGCCAAGGCCGATTTTGAGGCCCCGTAGCTGAGAGAGGAGTCCTGCTCCTGCCATGAGTCTCCAAATGGACCCCCGGTATTTTGGTCCATTCTTTTGGAAAATGCAAATTCATGGTCAACATATCGAGTCATTCTCAAGTTACGGAAGCTTGAATTTTGACTGTAAAAACTCCAAGGCCGACTTTGAGGCCCCGTAGCTAAGAGATGAACCCTGTCACGGACGTGAGACTCCAAATGTAACACCAGTATTTTGGTATGTTGTATTAAAAAAAATGGAAATTTCAGATCAATACTTTGAGGCATTGTTGAGTTACAGAAACCTGAGATTTGATTTGTGGAAACTGGAAACATGCGAAGGCCGACTTTGAAACCCTGTAGTTGAGAGGTGAACCCCGCCACGGACATAAGGCTCCAAATGGACCCCCAGTATTTTTGTATGTTCTATAAAAAATGAAAATTTCTGATCAATGCATCGAGGCATTCTTGAGTTATGGGAGCCTGAAATTTCATTTGTGGAAACTGGAATCATGCCAAGGCCGGCTTTGAGGCCCTGTAGCTGAGAGGAAAATCCTTGCACGGCCATGAGGCTCCAAATTGACCCCCAGTATTTTAGTCCATTCTATTAAAAAATGCAGATTTCAGATAAATTTGTTGAGGTACTCTTGAGTTATGGAAGCCTGAATTTTGGGTTTTGGAAATCGGAAAAATGCCTAGGCCCACTTAGAGGCCCTGCAGCTGAGAGGGGAATCCTATGACTGCCATGAAGCTCCAAGTGGTCTGCCTATATTTTGGTCCGTTTCATTGGAAAATGCAAACTCCAAGTAAATAAGTTGAGTCATTCTGGAAATATGGAAGACTGAATTTGCATTCATTGATTTGTGGAAACTGGAAATATAGGCCTAATAATTTATGGAACCCCAAAATTGATGGAATAGTACTAAGTAGAGTTGGTTAGGTCGAATATTGTAAGAAGATTTATTTCTGCGCTGCTGGACTCTTTTTTTTTTTTTTTTTTTTTAACATACCCTGGTTTTAGAAAATGACCCCTTCACCATGCTAGGCTCCTGGCTAACATGGGTCCCTGCGCCCTACAATCAAACCCACAAAAAGACTCCTTACCAAAGTTTTCCTCTGTAATCGCTGGAGGTGGCCATGATTACATGAATGACTGTGGTCTAGTTTTAGAAAATGACCCCGGCATTTGTGCTGGCTCGAAAATCCTCACTGAAGACTATTTCTTCACTGAAGACTTTCTTCAACAGTATGACAGGTGTCATTCTTGAATTTCAAGGGCTGTTTCTACCATTTATAAAGCTGGTAGCCTTTCATTATTGGCACTCTTTTGGTAGCATTCCATGTCATTTTTCAATTTCAAGGTTCTTACTGCCTTGTAAGTAATGCAAGTGTCATTTTTTAATTTCAAGGTACATATCTAAAAATAAAAAAAAGGCCAACTTTAAGCTCCCATAGCTGAGGGGGGAATCTGCCACTCCCATGAGGCTCATAATCGACCACCTATATTTTGTTCTGTTTTATTGGAAAATGCAAATTCCAAGTCAGTATGTTGAGCCATTCTTGAGTTAGGGAAGCCTGAATTTTGATTGTTGGAAACTGGAAAAATGCCATGACAGACTTTGAGCCCCAGTAACTGGGAAGGGAACCCTGCCACAATCACGAGGCTCCAAATGGATCCCCAATATTTTGGTCCGTTTTATTAAAAAAATGCAAATTTTGGATCAACACATTCAGGCATTTTTGAGTTATGGAAGCATGAAAATTTAATTTGTGGAAACTGGAAACATGCCATGGCTGACTTTGAGGTCCCGTAGCTGAAAGGGGAATCCTGCCATGGCCATGAGGCTCCAAATGGACCCCGTTATTTTAGTCCGTTCTATTAAAAAATTTAAATTTCAGATCAAGACATCAAGTCATTTTTGAGTTATGGAAGCCTGAGTTTTGATAGTTGAAAATTGGAAAAATGTCAAGGCAGACTTTGAGGCCCTATATTTAAAAAGTAAATACTTCCATGGCCACGAGGCTTCAAATGGACCACTGGTATTTTGTTCCGTTTTATTGGAAAATTCAAGCGCCAGTTAAGTAAGTCGAGTCATTCGCGAATTATGGAAGACTGCATTTGCATTGATTGATTGGTGGAAAATGGAAATATTGACCAAAAGAATTTTGGAACCCAAACATTTATGGAATCGTATTAAAAGAGTTGGTTAGATAAAAAATTGGGAGAAGTTAAGTTATATATATATATATATATATATATATATATATATATATATATATATATATATATATATATATATATATATATATATATATATATATATATATATATATATATATATATATATATATATATATATATATACCCCAGTTTTAGATAATGACACCCTCGACATGCTAGGCTCCTGGGTAACGTGGGTCCCCTGGGCCCCACAATCAAACCCACAAAAAGGACCTCTTACCAAAGATTTCCTCTGGAATCGCTGTAGGTTGCCATTAATACACGAATGACTATACTCTTGTTTTTGAAAATGACACCGGCTTCGTGTTG
This sequence comes from Macrobrachium rosenbergii, assembly GCF_040412425.1. NCBI lineage: Eukaryota > Metazoa > Arthropoda > Malacostraca > Decapoda > Palaemonidae > Macrobrachium > Macrobrachium rosenbergii. The sequence continues at coordinate 7,865,951 of NC_089742.1, forward strand.
GCTTCAAAATCCTCACTGAAGACTCTTTCTTCAACAGCATGACAGGTGTCATTTTTTAATTTCAAGGTTCATTTCTAACATTTATATATATGGTAACCTTTCATCATTAGCACCCTGTTGGTAGTATTCTATATGTCTTTTTTTTTTAATTTCAAGGTTCCTATAGCCTTCTAGGTATTGCAGGTGGCATTTTTGGATTTTAAGGTTCATATAAAAAAATAAAAAAGGCCAACTTTGAGGCCTCATAGCTGAGAGGGGAACCCTGCCACAGTTTTGAGGCTCCAAATTGACCCCCAGTATCTGGTTCCGTTCTGTTAAAATATGCAAATTTCAGATCAATACAGCGAGGCATTCATGAGGTATGGAAGCCTGATATTTGATTTTATGGAAACTAGAAACATGCCAATGCCATGAGGCTCCAAATGGACCCCCGGTATTTTGGTCCATTCAGTTAAAATATGCAGATTTCGAGCAATATGTTGAGGCATTTCTTCAGTAATATAAGCATGAATTTCGATTGTTGGCAACTGGAAAAATGCTAAATCCTACTCTGAGGCCCCGTAGCTGAGAGGGAAAACCTGCAACTGCCATGAGGTTCCGAATGGACCTCAGTATTTTTGTTCGTGTTATTGGAGAATGCAAATGCCAGGTAAATAAATCAAGTAATTTTCAAATTATGGAAGTCTGAATTTGCATTGATTGCTTGGTGGACACTGGAAAATCTGGCAAAAATAAATTATGGAATCTCAAAATTGAATGAACTATACTAAGAAGAGTTTGTTAGATCGAAAATTGTCAGAGGTATTATTTCTGCATGGCTGGACCTTTTTTTTTTTTAATATTCCCTGGTTTTATAAAATGACACCTTCACCCTGCTAGATTTCTGCCTAATATGGGACCCTGGGACCTATAATTAAACCCACAAAAAGCACCACTTACCAAAGATTTTCTCTGGATTCACTGGAGGTGTCCATTATTACATGAATAACTATGCTCAAGTTTTAGAAAATGACACTGCCTACGTGCTGGCTCCAAAATCCTCACTGAAGACTCTTTCTTCACTGAGGACCACTTCTTCTACAGTACGACAGGTGTCATTTTTGAATTTCAAGTTTCATTTCTACCATTATATTGGCACACTGTTGGTAGTATTCCATGTATCATTTTTCAATTTGAAGGTTCCTATAGTCTTGTTGGTAATGCAGGTGGCATTTTTGAATTTCAAGATTCATATTTAAAAATAAAAAAAAAAAAGGCTAGCTTTTAGGCCCCATAGCTGAGAGGGGAATCCTGCCACGACAATGAGGGTCAGAATAGATCCCTCGTATTTTGGTCCATTCTATTGGAAAAGGCAAATTCCAGCTCAATACGTCAAGTCAACCTCAAGTTATGGAAGCCTGAATTTAGATTTGTAAAAACTGGAAAAATACCAAGGCCGACTTTGAGGCCTGGTAGCTGAAAGGGGAACCCTGCCATGGTCATGAGGTACAATTCTTTTGATGGTCAAACTTTCTAAGAGAAGCAAGTCTCCAGTTTCCTTGTCATGCCCAATGATTTCTCGTATTTTTGATGTCTTGCAACCTCTAGTGTGGGGTCTTATAATGAAAAGTTTAGGATTAGACTATCTGCGACCCATGCAATAATGTTTATACATATGCACACACGTTATATTTATATATATATATATATATATATATATATATATATATATATATATATATATATATATATATATATATATTATATATATAAATTTCTGTCAATTTGAGCAATAATTAGAGGCAGGTGGTAGGACAGTGTTATAAAAGATACCCTAAGGGTAAGTCAGTTAATGATAAAAGGGAGATGGAGATGCATTAGACATGTTCTTCGCACAACCCATGGGGAAGGGTACTGTACGCTGTATTATCATCTATACTCATGTGCGTATTAAAACCCAGATCTAAGATGGGTGGAGATTGCCGAGGGTTAAGCGCTGGAAAGACAAGAGCAACGGTTATCACAGAGACCCTTTGTGCCACACGGCATGGGCGTTTTGAGGAATATGACCATGCACATCAAAACCTTCAAGTTGAAAACGAAGATCCGAATACGAATTAATATTAAGTTTATTTACAATTGTTGTAGAATAAAATTTATGATTGAACCGGGGGCAGGAATAAGTGGATATATATTATTACAAATAACTAAACTGTTGGATATTTAAATGTTCATATTTTTTTGAAGGTAGTAAAGATGTAATGATCATTATATTTGTAAACAAAGATCTAGGGCAGTAGGACTAATGAGCTTTTTGCCTCATTCCCTTGACACCTGTTAGGTGTGGATTTGTAATCTCTTACTTCCTGTGTATTTGTCGGTACTGCCCTTTGAGTATGAATTCAGATTTCTAACACTGTGTATCAGTCCTTCGTCAATGGCTTGAAAATAAAGCCGAAACCAGCCAGGACCTACACTCCATCCCTTAATTTTTCACCTGTGGTGGTAAGTGATAAACGAATGACGTGTAAAAGTGATTATAATCACACAAACACACACAGACACACACACACACACACACACACACACACACATATATATATATATATATATATATATATATATATATATATATATATATATATATATATATATATATATATATATATATATATATATATATATATATATATATATGTATGTACACACACACACAAATATATATATATATATATATATATATATATATATATATATATATATATATATATATATATATATATATATATATATATATATATATATATATATATATATATATATATATATATATATATATATATATATATATATATACACACATATATATATATATATATATATATATATATATATATATATATATATATATATATATATTTCCATGAATTGATCAAGTACCTGGTTGTCACACAGCTATTAAATCCCAAAATTTACCTCACTTCAGCCAGATACCTGAAACCTCATTACAATAACATTATGACTGAATACTCTAAAGGTAACAGTGATCCCTTAAAACTTGCTTATCACTTGAAAAAAATTATCTAAGTTTATCAGTTGTGAGTGAGGTAACAACTGTTAAGCAATAAATATACTAGAGGGGGAAAGGGCGTCACTCCATCAAACAGCTATGATTGTTTCCCTGGTCCTGATTTACTTTAATAAACATAAAGGGGAACAAAACATGTCTATCATTTACTTTGTGCTTACACAAACAACTCTATTCATTGGTGGTCAAAAATGAAACACTGTGCTTTTAAAATTTTAATTATGAAGATTTATTTCTAAGTTCAAAAGTTATAATTAGAGTTTACAGGCTCAAAAAGAAATTACTATTACTCAAAAACAACATAAGATTGAATTAATTCTTAAACAAGATTAATTCACAAAACTTAGATTTTTCAAGAAATTAAATTAACTGAGCAAAATTCAAACTATTAAGATTTATTCCAAATTAGAAGAAGAAATTTTAAGAAATGAAATCGGCACAAGTATTCAGTGCTAAAGTATCAGCACATAAAGTGCTAACTAAATTAATGTTAAATCACCTGCACAAAATCTTGGGTAACACTGTGAAATTATAAACACAAGACGCATAACATGTAAAAATGCACAAAAAGTTTATCAACAATAATTTCACTAAGGGAAAATCTGTTTAAAGATTACATCCACCTTTTAAAAGATCATGTTCACCTTGTTTAAAAGATTATTTTAAACTTTTTACCCAAGTCACATTCAACTTTTTACCAAAACTGTATTCAACTTTTTTACAAAAACCATATTCAACTTTTTACCTTGGTAAAAAATAAATAAATGCCATTTTACCTCATACCAATCTCTGCAAACCATTACACCACTCCTTTTTTCCCCAAAAAACACTTTTTTTTAGGCTTGTTACAATATTCTCTCTCTTGTATCAGCTTCTACCAATGGAGCATTAAATATTTTTAAAAATTCACAAAACTTATATGATTGTGAGAATGAGAGAATGACCACAATTTTACACACTTCTATATGGTGAGAGAGAGAGAGAGAGAGAGAGAGAGAGAGAGAGAGAGAGAGAGAGAGAGAGAGAGAGAGAGAGCGACCCTAATTCTACCAGGTCTCTATCTGTACTGAACTTTATTTTTACCAATATCTTCCATGAGGTTAAACCTGGGTTGCCAGCTAGATATTTGAAGAAATTGATCACCCTGGAAGAAACAGGAATAAACTGAGTTTCTCTCTCAATCTAAGTTTGCCTCTTATCAGAATGACTGACAACAACTTCCTGCCTTAACACTTGTGTACACAGACACAGGCCTCTGCCTGTCAACCCTTTTCACTGATAACATGAGTGGTTTCTAAAAATCTCTCTCGCATACCCATTTCCTTTGTGGTCACGCATCTGAGTACACAAAGCTGTGCAAACACAAAATGCCAACCCTTTATAGAATCTGAGATTCCCACAAACATTATTAATGTCATTTCAGTCCATATATGATGATCACAAAAGAAAACATATACAAGCATTGTACAAAAGCATACATATTACAAAATCACCTCGTTATATTTCACAACACAAGGAATTTGAAAGGAACATATCACAAAATTTACAGAAAACATATTACTTTCACAAATCATAAGACATACCATTATAATATATATATATATATATATATATATATATATATATATATATATATATATATATATATATATATATATATATATATATATATATATATATATATATATATATATATATATATATATATATATAGAAGGACAGGGTGACAAGGAGATAGCCGGTCATCAAAAGGTGATACATTTATTGCCGACGCGTTTCGTAACAACATACTTACATCATCAAGGCTAAAAGAGAAAACAACACAAATTAAAAACACATGAAATATAAATTTGACTTTAAGAGTCTCAACAAATTATACCAAACTTACATTAAAACAAAACAAGATTTAAAAAGCACCTGCTAGACTAAAGGCTGAAGGCTTTATGATTCGGAAAGGAGGGAGAAGCAGCGAAGGAAAACGGCTCAAGCCAGAAACAACTGTATAGAGGTGGTGTGATTGTTCAACTTGGGCACTAACTGCTTAATAAATAATGACTCTAAGATAAGCAGTTCATGTAAAAGGCTTGTTTGGCCCAAGACAGAGAAGTCAGAATAGTTAATGCTGGTGTTACAAATTTTTGTGTGATTTCTGATATTAGAAAATTCGGGATTGGACAATCTGCAGCCAGTACGATGGCTGACACCATTATGTGAATCAGCTCTGACCTTGAGTAATCGCTTAGTCAAACCTACGTAAGTCCCCAAATTACATCTGGGGCAATTATATTTATATACGACTGAGGATTGCAATAATGGGCAGATTTTGTCTTTAAATTTAAAAAGTGATTCTATTGTAAGGGGATTTTTGGAATTAAAATAACTTGCAACATATTAAAGTGTTTTCAATTGCAGACTTGAGATTCCTTCTAAATTTGTCATCTTGGATGTATGGAATACTGGCATACAGTTTCTTTCGTGGAACAGTGCTTATGGAAGGGGAGTCTGATAGATTCTTATTTAGAAAATTCTTGCAATGTCTGAAGAAAACATGTGAGGGAAACCAGTTAGCGGTAAAATATTTATACAAGAACAAAATTTCTTTATGATATGAATCCCAGGAAGAGGTTAGAGTGTAAGCCTGATGAAGCAAGGTAAAAATTGAATTGAGTTTCAAATGATAAAAACAAGCACTATAAAAGTTTGAACCCAGACCTGAGAAAGTCTTTTTTCTAAAAACGGAAGTGTTAAAACTATTACCATGTCGAAACACCAAAACATCCAAAAATGGCAATCGATCGTTTTCCTCCCTCTCTAATGTAAACTTGATATTCGGATGTAATTCATTAATGTACGAGAGGAATTGGTCAGCATGGAAAGCTGATTTAAAGAGAACAAAGGTGTCATCAACAAACCGTTTATACACAAGAGGATAAAAACCAAGGGGGCAATTTTCCAACATGTCCTCCTCCAGGGAGCACATAAAACTATTGGAAAACGTAGGACCGAGGGGTGATCCCATTGCCATACCGTCAACCTGTTTGTACAAACAATCATTAAAAATAAAGGCAGTGTCCAGCACTGCTAACTGCAACAATTTCTTAAAATAGCAACGATCATAGTTAAAATAAGTATCACTGGGTTCAATAAAAATTTTATCTAAAATAACCTCGATTGTTTCTTCTACTGGGACATTTGTGAATAAGGATTCCACATCGTAACTGGTCATATACAAGTCAGAGTCTTGACATAAAACATATGATTTCAATTCTTCAGAGTTTTTTAAGGTATGTTGATTAGAAGTAAACGGCTCAAGCAAAGGAACTAGGTATTTGGCTAGTTTATAATTGGGAGCATGAATTGATGACAGTATTGGTCTCATTGGGGTTCCCTCTTTGTGTGTTTTAGGTAGACCATAAAGGACTCCAAAGGATGTACCTGAGCAATATAGATCTTCGTAGGTGTCTTTGTTAATGATATTCTTAGTATTAAGTTCTTTTAAAAATCTATTGATTCTGTCTTCAACTTTAAATATATGTTTACATTCAGGTTTACCAATTTTCTGAAACTTGCTTTTATTGCTCAGAAGAGATTCCATTTTATTTATATAATCTTCTTTGTTCAAGATGACAGTGCCCTTACCCTTATCAGGTTTAGTAATTATCAAGTTTTCATTTTTTGCCAGATTTTTCAGAATATCTAGGTCAGTTTTCTTAAAGAAAGGTGTCCAATTGGTAGTTAATTTCCTAAATGCCTGTTGAGTGATATCTGATAGTTGTGACTGTAATTTACCAATATCAATATTAAAAGGCTGATTTTTTAACCTATGAAATAAAGATTCTAAAGGCAGAAAAAACCTGTTGTAGTTTGGTTTGTAACAAGGCATGCAGAAGTCCAATCCAAGAGATAATAAGAATTCTTCTCGTTTTGAAAGTACATGAGAGGATAGGTTAAATATTGAACTCACACTGTGGTTAAAATGGGGAAGAACAACATGTGGCCCACATGGAATTCAACCATTGGTTCTACGTTTTTCTATTCCTGATCCGGGTGCGCTCCAGAGGATTCACACATTTCCACCAATTAGTCCGCAACCGTTATGGCGCAGATGTATTGTCCCTATGCAGATCCTTGGAGACGACCACGAAAAAACTTGAAAAAGCTAAATTGGACCTGGATTTTCTACATTACTGCCAACTCAACAAGATCATCCCGAATTTTATTAAGTTTAAACTGTATCGTGCCTCTCTGTACCAAACTGAATTTTATGCTGATGCCACCAACAAATTATTAAACATGGAAATTAATACAAAAAACTTCAATGTAACTAAACATTTATCCACTGTACAAGGTTTATTTCAACGTGTTCGTAGCACCTTATCTTTTATTGATTTTATTATCTTTCAAATTCTTTTTAACAAAAATATTTCTGACTATATTACCAGCATTCAACGATGCCATAGTATAAAACTGCAAAGTCTTGGTGTTGTGCTTTCTGCAATCCAACAGCTTAATATTTTCCAGAAGTTTCGTAAATGAAACAGGAATGTGAATAGGCCGCAATATTTCGGTCAAGATAAATATGCCTTTGTCTTGTTGTAAAAACTGTTTACCACTAATACTGTATATAGCAACATTAGAATTTATACGTAAATATCCATAAAACCTTTCACGTATACTCTTGTGTATATATATTTTCACACTTTAGCATATAAAAATGAGAGAGAGAGAGAGAGAGAGAGAGAGAGAGAGAGAGAGAGAGAGAGAGAGAGAGAGAGAGAGAGAGAGAGAGAGAAGTGGTAAGCTTTCTTTACAATTTTTTTTTTCAGAACTTAATCTGTGAACGAACTTCACTCTGTATAACTTACGCAAAGGCCTTCTGGTGGATTACCACGAAGGTTAAATTAAAATAACATGGAACATATCATACTATGTAGTAGAAGTCTTGAACGAATCACATTATTTCATTAAACTGAGTATGATGCGTTATTTTGGACCACTTACCCTAATATGAATTGGGTCATAGACAGATTGTCTCTTGTTTATCAATTTTTCATAAATTGTATTTTAACAGAGATCTTTCACATTTACATTTTGATCCCGGATCGTCTTTTCCTGCCGAGAGAGTAACCAGATTTGCTTAACAGCAGCAGCAACATGCAGTAAATGTGCCTCGCTGTCGAACTTCTCAGTTCAAGAGGTCCTTTATTCCTCACACCTTTGGAATGTGAAAAGTCTCTCTGAGGATGTCGCAACTGGAACTTCAAAAGTTCAAGCGAAGATGCAATGCATTACTAGCCTAACACAATTCTCTCCGTACTTTTAATCACTTACTTACATTTTTAACTGTTTACTTATTATTTATTAATTTCTTAATATTTTTTTTTTCTTTTCTCACAACTGATATCTTCTTTCTGTATTTTCTATTACCTCCTGTTATGTCTTTCAAATGGACACCATATTCTTTGGAAGCTTGAATTTCCAGTCAATGGCCCCTGTAGGCTTGTTCCATATGAATACGGTTCATGTTCCGAGTAATAATAATAATAATAATAATAATAATAATAATAATAATAATAATAATAATAATAATAATAATAATAATAATAATAATAATAATTTATAATGGAAAATTGCAAAACATCAGTTTTCACGAAATAGAGGAAATTTACATTCAATGCGAAATTCACCAGAACACCCAGGCTATGTCCTTACTGAATTTTACTAATCATTTAGGCTAAACTTAAGGGATAATAAGCAAGATGAATGTATATTGTTTAAAAATATCTCAGAACACTCAGATGTGTTGTTTAAACTTAATATTTCGAGTCATCATTGAAGCCCAAAGTTCACAAACGAAAGATGTCAGGTGTTGTTCCAGATATGTTTAAATGTATTTCCAGTAACTGAAATAACAGAAGACATATGAAATGACTGCAGATTGACGCCACTTTAAGTTCAATATTTTCTAAAATAATTCTGTCTTAAACATGTCTCTCAAAATGTTATTTCACCCAAATATTTACCCAACATCGAGTGGTGATAATGATATCCAATATTGAAAAATTTATATAAAACGCTTTTTTTTTAGATAGTGGCTCATATTTTCACTGAAGAAAGCGATAAAAGTCAAGGACGGCTAAGTAAAAATAAAATTAAACTTTATGTTCAGGTAGAAAGCAATTAACACGAAGTATTAATTATGTAAAAAAGAGTTAATGGTACATACTTGAGAAGCAACCCAAGTCAAATCATAACAAAGATGACAAATGTTGCTTATCAAGCGCTCCGTGTCCGTAATCAGTTCCAGGAACAATATAACAATTGATTGATAATGAGAATACCCATCAACCTTTTAAACTGTTAATTAATAGCCCATGTAATGACAATGTACTTTCATTTCTTATGAGAATGCAATCGCAACCTGTTAACATAGCACAGCTAATAGCAATATAGTGTTATGTATAATGAAAATGCTCAGCCTATTAACAAATTCATGTTTTCATTTACTACTATTAAAGGGTACTCAACTCTTGACGATTCTTTTTGCTTGGGGAAGAAATCTTGAAAACAAAACAACGCTTTCTCAAATCAAGCAGATGTCACCAACTATATAAAGTAAAAAGAATTAAAATTATTTTGTTCCACGCATGGCATACATCAGCTGTGTAATGTAGGAATAAAGAACATTTCTACATCAGAAAATAATGAAAATATTTCCCTAACTAATTCTCTTTGTTATGACTGTTGATTTGTGTTCACTTACTACGGAGGCGCATCTGGTGGCCTATACATAGCACTTAATAGACTTTATTCGGATGCTACAAACGAAGCATGGGCTTCCTCAATTCAAAAGCTTTCAGTTGTTCCTCACTCTAAATAATAGATATACGGCGTAGATTATTACCGCTTTTAATTACGGCAGTCACATTTATTTCCCCATATACGTGTGATCTGAGATCCTTAATTTTCATTTGCTAATGTTAATTTTGACGTGGTCCTGCTATCCTCCTAAGTGAAGCAATCTATTTCTTTCTATCCAACATTATGCTTGAGGTAATTCTACCAGTTTAAGTTCCCAAAAAATATGGAAAAGTAATTTACGAAAAACTATATAAAATGTGTTAAATATATCTATGTAAATGTATAGAATCTACTGGTTATGTTTTACAAGTTATGAATGTAATCGTGATAACCACAATGCATTGTGGTTAGTACATATCAGTGTACGTTCATAAACATAAATTCAGTGGCATGATGGTTAACATTTTAATGGCACACTCAAGTCTACGTGTATGTTTTTTTTTTATCGTTTTTTCCCCTTCCAAACTATACCTACAACAGTTTATCAACCGCTAATTATGTAAATCACGGGAAAGATGAACAGAGTAATCCATTGTTTTAAAAAGGCGCATATACTGTCCCTCCCTTCATTAGTATGCTTGTTTGTGGATAAGATAGAGAGAGAGAGAGAGAGAGAGAGAGAGAGAGAGAGAGAGAGAGAGAGAGAGAGACTGAAGAAGAGGTTTTCGTTTTTTAATCCATATATTTTCTTAAATCCCAGTAAGAGTTAATTTCGAAGTAAGATTCACGAAAACAGGAGGAAATTGTAATATGCCCTTATGCAATTAATTGTATCAGCTTTACAATAAATAACAAGAAATACAAATGCATGTATACGCACATTCAAATGAGAAATGATTGGTCTATTTCATTAAGTGCATATTCAAGTGGAGCGGAATGTAATCCACATTTAGCTCATACTGTTGTTTTGGATCACATACAATTATTGTTGCATAGGTCGTCTCATATTTAGTTTTCAAATAGCATATGGAAATAGACATGGATGTATACATTCGAGTTTTCTGTTCATATGCACGTAAAATCACTGACGTTGGCTTACAAGAGGAGGACCTCTTTTTTTTTCGTTATTTAAGGAGAGGTGACTTTGGAGAAGAATAAAAGGTAGCAAATATCCATCACTACTTCATTCATCTTTTAACTGCTGCGTAGAAGATGAACTCAGTGAGTGGAGGTCTAAAGCCCCTCAGCCACTTCGTATGACTGATCACAGCTGTTGTCCACACTGTGTCGACCCCTACAAAAACTGGTTTATTCCGGTTCATCTTACTGACACTCGCTAGACTTAAAGGTATTAATGCTTCATTAGAATTTTGCTGTTCTGCCTTATACCAGGAATTTTGCGTTTGAAAGACCTCTGCTTCTACCACTCAACATTACTGCATTATTTTTCTGTATACAGGTGTCCTACCACATAACACTGTGATCCTTGTGTCTACTTGTACTACTTTTAATATATATTTATCGTCACATACTCAAACTTCTAAGGACCGTAAGCTGGATATGTTATGCTATTAGTTCATATGAACAAATTCTAAATTCTTCGTGCCTTTATCAACACTGAACTTCTATTCATATTTTCTTAGGTGTGTTTTATAAATGCCACCTTTGATGACAAAAAATTTCTTTTATTTCGAAAAATTTTCCGAGTTTTTGTAGCTTCCTCACGCACTATCTGCTCTACAAGTCTACTTTTTTGTTTATTATAATACAAAACGTTTACGTCCACACGCATAAGAGATGTATATATTTGTAGTCTACTAATTCCATTTATTTACAATAAAACTAAACATTTTTTTGAACTTTGAAATTCTGACAATTCCTTCATCAGTTAATAGTCTATAAAACAAAGTAACGTTTCCGCGGTGGAAGCTACTTATTATCACTGCACCCTGCATGTCAAATTCCTCATCGACAGCAGCAAGGAGTTCCGTCAGTTTTATGAAAATGTTGTTGTACTTTTAATTAATATGTAAATTTTATGTATTTTGTTCAATTTCATTTCACCTCCTTACATAACTTTTATTTTCTCGCAAATACGCTACATTACTTTTATTCATTGTATTGCATATGATAATTCTGATGACTGCTACTAGATTTGGAAAAGTTTGTATAATATATATATATATATATATATATATATATATATATATATATATATATATATATATATATATATATATATATATACATATATATATATATATATATATATATATATATATATATATATATATATATATATATATATATATATATATATATATATATATATATATATATATATATATATATATATATATATATATATATATATATATATATATATATATATATATATATAAATATATATATATATATATATATATATATATATATATATATATATATATATATATATATATATATATATATATATATATATATATATATATATATATATATACATATATATATATATATATATATATATATATATATATATATATATATATATATATATATATATATATATATATATATATATATATATATATATATATATATATATTATATACATATATATATATATATATATATATATATATATATATATATATATATATATATATATATATATATATATATATATATATATATATATATATATATATATATATATATATATATTATATATATACATATATATATATATATATATATATATATATATATATATATATATATATATATATATATATATATATATATATATATATATATATATATATATATATATATATATATATATATATATATATATATATATATATATATATATATATATATATATATATATATATATATATATATATATATATATATATATATATATATATATATATATATATATATATATATATATATATATATATATATATATATATATATATATATATATATATATATATATATATATATATATATATATATATATATATATATATATATATATATATATATATATATATATATTTATAATATATATATATATATATAGGCATATGATATGACTAATACCATATATATATATATACTATATACATCCATAAAAAGAAATAAGTTAACGGTAAATATAAATGGAATTTAAGGGAAAAGCAAGATATCACCAATTAGATTATAATTTCACAGATCAGAAGGATATTACACAGGAGTTCCTCACTAGCTCCTTGGAACGGCTTTTGCGTTAGTTCACAAATCAAAAAGTGCCTGTAGCAAAATAATTTACGATCTGTGATGGAAATTCTTATCTGAAGAATTGCTCTTAATCTGAAGCTAACCACACTATGGTATGGAACCTCTAAAATTAAGTAAATATACAGGAACTCTTGCCACGGAGGCATATAAATCTTCAGATATTAATCTTGGAGTAATCTTCCACGTCGGGAGATCAGGAATTGGCACCGTGGACAAATAGGTAGGCACACAGGATCAAAAAGCCTATTCTGCAAGACAAACTTACTGTCACTTGGTTTGCAGGAAAACACTTACACATTCACTTTGGGAATGCTGAAGGCTGAGAGGAAAGCAATTAAGAATAACAAATTCCATGAAACTTACATAACTTTAATTGAAAACATTAATCACTTCACTTATTGTCTCAAAAATCCAAGGGGCGTGAATATTAGAAAGACTGAAAATTATAGTGGAAGAATGGGCGTCATAACAAACTCCAAATCCAACTATACCTTTTCCTGCAGAATGTGTTGTCCTGATGTGTAGACCAAACTTTGTAATTAAGGCAAGGGACTTTGATGGGACTGCGTTACCACAACAAAGATTGACCAGGGCAGTAGTTTTCAACCTTTTTGTGTCCATGGCCCATTTTTGACATTCCTAAATACTTATGGCCCACTGCCCTTCAGAATTGTGTAGTGATGATAATAGAATTATTATGAACCATTTTTAGAACACTTTATTGTTTTACATTTTCATTTATGGAATTATTTCTCAGAACACTTTATTATTCATACATTTTCATGTATGAAAGAAAGCACTGGCCTGTATTTACTGTAAATGATTTTTCATTTTTTAAAACACTATTTTGAAGATGTCCGTGGCATGGCCCTTCTCAGAACTGCCCATGGCCCACCAGTGGGCCGTGGTCCGCAGGTTCAAAAACACCGGACTAGGACATACAGGGGAGGGCAGTCGGAGACCGACCTGGCAAGGATTCTGCGCTGTATCTGGCTTGTAACGAACTGCCGCTTGACCCTTGGTCTGGCCCTTATATAGCTTTTCATTCCCTCCTTCCAGCCTCAGTCCCGTGTGTGGGTGAACGTCTGTTAACTTGCCGACTCCCTTCCTGCGTCTTGTTTACATCCACAGAAGTGGGCACAGGAATAAGGAGATGCAACAACAGTACCCATGGGAAATTAAAGGCCAACAAAGGCAGGATAATAGGCAAGGAGAGAGGGTGGAGATTCTCGTCAAGACTGCGAGGATTTAGCTAGCGCTAACATTCAGGGTGTTTTGAACACTTCCCTGACCCTCAATCTGGGTGGTCGTGTGTCGACCCACCGTCTTTCATTCTCTGTTTTAATTTTAAGTTAATTTTAATGGGTGAAGCTTTCACATGCTATTGCAAATAACATTGGCACATTACAGCTTCCCTCATTGCAAGACATTTTACGCCTTTTTCAGGCATGAATGTCGGTTTCGAGTTATGTTTTAAAGTTAACTCCTCTCTCTCTCAGCCTTCAAATGCCAAAATAAAATGTAAATTCAAGATTATTATATGCCTGCTGACAGTGTAAGCTTACATTAACTCATTAGTATAGGTTACTTTCTTGAGTTTGCTCAACTAGATTTTAATTTCAATGGTAATGCACGTTCTTAAAAAATGCAAGTTGTACTTTTAATTATTCTACAGGCAAGTATATGCAGACATTTTAACTAGACATTTTGCTTATATCTAGCTAGGTTGAATCATAATATAGAAACTTCAGAAACTGATATATGGATATATTGACCTGTAATTTTATCACATTCCTTTTCACATTATGTCCAGTTATTGTAAGTCTTAGAAATCTTGCCAGTTAATCTGGCAAGCATAGTGTGCTATGTTGCACATATATACAAGTCATCAGCATAGCTAAAAAAGGTTAAGGCACAGATAGAGTAAGGTTGAGGAACAGTTTAGGTCATGGGGTATATTCTACTATTCATAAGCGCAGTGTTGCAAGGGGTATGCAGTGGAAAAGAAATGAAGTAGTGTTTGACAGCTATACTCTGGGTTAGGGGCTAAACACTGTGTAAATGAAAACCTGCTGTTACAGGATTTTGATTTTGAGAGATGTTCAAGGCTAGTGTCGGGATAGCATGTCGGCTATTTTATTTTCGGTTCCCTTAATGTGTTCTATTTATCAGTTATAGTCTTGCATGTCAAGACTCCATCTCATTAAGCTTCTAATTTGACTTCAGAATTCTGTGAGGTATTTAAGTGGAATAATACAATCCATATAGACAGTGAGTGGGAACTTGTGATTGGTGTGGTAAGCCTCGTAATGCTTCATAGCTAGCACCATTCCCAGCAGTTCTTTCTCAAATGTGCTGTATCGGGTTTCAGCTGGGTTTAGTTTTTAAGAGTAATATGCTGTTGGATGGCGAATGCCATCTTTGATCTGGAACACTACAGCTCCTATTCCAATATCGCTAGCATCCACAATCATGTAGAATGGTCTCTCGTAACCAGGAGTATGTAGGGCAGGCTTACTGATTAGTATAGCCTTAAGGTTATAGTATGCTCTTTCACATTCTGGTTTACATTTGAATATTCTGTTGCCCTTGAACGGATTAGTTATAGGTGCTCCTGCCTCTGAGAAATTTGGATGAATCTTCTGAAACATTGCACCATACCCACGAATCTTTGTGCTTCCTTCTTTGTGGCTGGATATGGCATGCCCCTTATAACTGATATATTGGCATCTTTTGGCATGAGTTTTCCATTGCCTACTACATGTCCTAGGTATGTGATCTCAGCTGCGCTGAAGTGACCTTTTTTTAAGTTGACAACTAATTTTGCCTTTTGAAGTGCAGCTAAGACCTTCGCTTCAATCCTAAGATGTTCCTCCCACCTGTTGGCGAAGATGACTATGTCATCCAGGTACACGACACAGTTTCGATGTCTGCTAGAACTTGATTCATCAGTTGCTGAAAGTAGCTAGGAGCGTTTTTAGCCCAAAAGGCATAACCTTATACTGAAAGAAGCCATCTAGAGTCATGAACACTGCAACTTGCATGCTTCCTCTGCTAGGGGTACCTCCCAATATCCCTTTTCCAAATCAATCTTACTGAGAAAAGGCTCGGTTCCTAACCGATCTAAGCATACTTCTTTGTGTGGGAGAGGATACAGCTCTGGTTTGGTGATCTCACTGAGTTTTCTGAAGTCAACACAGAATAGGTCTCTTCCACCTTCTTTTGGTACTAGTAATACTGGTGAGGACTAAGGGCTCTAGCCTGTTTCAGTCAATCCCAATTCTAATTGTAGATCAACCTCCTTTTTGGTACTTTCCGCCTTTTGCGGATTTACCCTGTAGTATCCCTGGGAAATTGGTCTTGTTACCTCTTGTTATCTCTTCTAGTATTATGGTGTGTTCTAAGTCCATACTTACTTGACGGTGTTTGATCACTTCAGATATTGTAGCAACAGATTTCTTATGCCTTGGCGCTTATCATCATCAAGACCTGGAGTGATACACTGCAATTGAGCTGTCACTTCAGACTTGGTAGCAGGGTTAGAAGGTATGGTAATATTGCTCACTATGGCGCTCAGGACTGGTTTTGGGTCATTTGTCTCCTCCTCCTTCTCCTCCTCATCTTGTATGGCTTGAGCAGGTTAACATGCAGCCATTTGGCTCGTCTTTGCCTAAAGTTTACTAAATAATTGAGTAGCCTCTTTTTCCCAAGTATTTTATGGAACCCTGTAAACTGGGTTCCCAGGAGGCGTATAGCCCCAGTCCAGAGGACCAAGAATTTGTCTCCCACGGAGAAGCTGCGCGTAGTGGCTTCCTTATCAAACCGTAATTTTACTCTTTCTTGCACTGCCACTTCCATTGCTTCTGCCACTGCCCACGTGGCCCTAAGCTTATTTTGTATTTCTGGAAGTTCCTTTATCCACCCTGCTATGCTTGGCTCTGCCCAAGCTTCATGCAGTACATCTATTGGCCTCCTTGTTGAGTGAGTGTAAAGCAGTTCAAAAGGGATGTACCCCATGGTTTCTGATGGGTTGTGACAGAGTGCGAACAGTGTATATGGTAGATTTTCTTCCCATGTTCCCTCACTTTTGTGTTGGCATTTGGATAAGGTGGTGGTGAGTGATTGGTGGAATCTCTCAATTATTCCTGGCTCTCTTGATGGTATGGAGTTGAGTGGACATGTTTCATTCCATGACA
Organism: Macrobrachium rosenbergii; assembly: GCF_040412425.1. NCBI lineage: Eukaryota > Metazoa > Arthropoda > Malacostraca > Decapoda > Palaemonidae > Macrobrachium > Macrobrachium rosenbergii. Next base: position 7,883,309 of record NC_089742.1, read on the forward strand.
TGTCATACTGTAATGGAATTCCTTTGACATGAAGTGACGGCCACTGTCCCTTTGGATAGTGGCTGGAATGCCGAACTGACAAAAGAAATGTAGTAGGCCTTCAATAGCAGCCCTGGAGGTATCACTCCTTATCGGGATGGCCTAGGGATACCTAGTAAACTGGTCAACAATAGTTAGACAGTGAACATTTCCTGTTTTGGTTCTTGTATGTCCTTGAGCATATAATAGTCTACAATGATGTCCCTAAAGGGGACACCAGCTGACAGGATGTTTTGTATCTTTGCCTTAGGTACGACTTCATTTGGATTCCCTACCATTTGACAGGTGGGTCATGAGGACACGTAAGCTTAAACTGATTTCTGCAGTTCAGCCCAGTAACATTTATCCGAGAGGGCCTTAGTGCTCTGAATGACACCAAAGTGTCTGCCTATCCCATCATGGGCCAGTTCTATCACCTTCTGTTATAGTTTGCTTGGCACCACTATTCTTTGATGAGCGATGTGAGCTGGCTCTTGCAATTCCCTGTTTACTTGGTATAAAACATTGTTCTCCAACAGGTAGTCGGCTGTAGAGAAGTCAGTTATGTTGGTTGGATCCTGCTGGGCATCCTCTCTGATATGTTGCAATTGAGGGTCTTCAGACTGGGCGGCTATCAGGTTATTCCTATGTAGCTCAGGTATGGTGGCTTCCACTCCCGTGATTAGGAGAGTGGTGGCCGGTATAGGTATCTCCGGAACAGGTCGATGTTCAACAACTCCCGGAGCCACAGAATGTCTCCTAAGGATACATCCATTGGTAGAGGTTTACTGGTTTGAGTGGCTCTCTGGTCGGAGGAGTCTTCCATCAGTATGGCTATCATACATCACAGTGGCACTGTGGAATCTCTACATTGCATGAAATCTTGCCCTTGAAGCAAGGAGCATTCAGTAGTTAACGTTTTCGTTACTCCGAACCTATGTTATCGCATGCGAGAAGGTTTGCCGTTTGTTGCATTCAAGCAAACCATAGGAAGATCCATGGAATGACCATTGAACCAGCAGATAGTGATTCTTTCATCTTCCCAGATAGTAGTGCTGGAAGGTACGTGTTTTTGAGTGATGAGGCTTATCTCTGAACCCATGTCAGTGTCATTAGACAGGGTCTGTGGCTGAGATGAGCCATCAATGGGAGCTACAGCCATATCATCTAGGAGCCATTCAGCAGCCTTTTGAGCCTCAATGTTTACTTGCAATACCTTTGGAGGACATATTTAGAGCAATAATTGTATTTGTTGGACGTATGGCACTTCTTGTTGCAGTCTTTGCAAACTGCATTACTGAAGCCTCGTTTGTACAGTGCCCCAGTAGATGAGGGGGTGGGCTAAGGATGAGTGCCTGCTGCAGCAGAAGTGCCACGGTTAGTCTTTGTTTTAGTGTAATGGTTTTGTGGAGCTTTCTGGCTATTTCTTGGCTTAAAGTGACATTGTTCAGAGCAGTGTCCACCCTTTTTGCAATAGATGCAATCAGGAGTTTTAGCTTAGAACCCCCATCAATGTGGGACCACCTTGACGTGGTGAGGCCTCTTAAAAAATTGAAAGGGCCTTCTCCCAAAATTTGTCAGACTCCATCTTTTAATTTTTCAATTTTAAACCCATTTTTGTTTGTGATTTTATTTGTTCAGGAATTTGTTCCCGGGTTTGAGACCAAGAGTCTCATATATTATTACATTTTTTTTTACAAATTTTGTGGAATTTTCCATTTTTGCTAAAATTTATTGGACCTGTTAAACAGGGAAAAATATCATAGCTGGGATTGGGTTTATATCCGAATCTAAATAGTGGGAACTGTGGTAGAATCATCAACAACCCGATAATGTTTGGACCTGAGAGATATCAGATTGACATTTCAAGGGTGAAACTATTCTGCGGGGCTGGGCCATGGATTCCAAGAGAGTCTGGCTCTGGGGGTAGGACTCTCGGCATTCTATCTGGTTTGCCTTTAATATGATTAGGGTGGGGATGATTGTATTCTTGTAATACTCTTGGTGCTAGCAAACAGGTTTGGCTAACACTTGGACCACTCTAATTGTATTGCGCCATCCCCTGCAGGGTAGGGTAGGGGGTGGACATTTGGGAGATGGCTCTCACTTGTCCCATTTGAGGAAGAATAGACTCCATGAAGGGCTAATTATATCTTTTTAAAGTTTTCAGGTTTATTTTTTTTATTCAATCTTTATGAATAGTGAGCATAAAGAGTTGAGTACCCATAGGCCCTCTGATGATACTATTTTGGCACAGATGATGAGCTCTGCACCCACCTTGTAGATTGAAAATTCTCCAAGTGTTGACAATCCAGGTGAGAAAAAGGATATCCCTGTGAAAAAAAGGACCTGTCATTGTTACAATGGAACCATTCTTCTTTGAGCAGATGTTTCGTGCCTGTGTCCCCTAAAAGAATAAATAAAAGAAAATATAGACCTATCTCAACCTTGGTTCACTTTGATTCCCTCTGTGGAGAATCAAACTGGTCAAGGTTTTTGAATTTACAAGCTGACCAAGATATATCCTTATTAAAATTGGAAAATTACTTGTTGAACCGATCCCCATCACAAGAGATGAGCATAAGACAAATTAAAAAAAAAGGGGGGGGGGGGAATGGTTGGTTGGAACAAGAACCAGAATCCATTCAGAAAATTATCAAAACATTAAAAATATAGAGAACACAAATATAAGCATTACAAGGGATGATTCCATGAATAGTGTAGAAGGCACAGTAATGTTGCCAACTCTAGAGGAAAAAATACGAGATAAATCAATGTTTTTAGATTCATTACAGAAAAAAATTCAACAATGTTGAAGACTGCAAAATATATGAGGTCCCAAGCAGGCAAGACAAAAATAAATCTATCAAGAATGCAAAAATAAAGTTCAGTGGCCAAACCTTGCCCTTGAAAATTAAAATACTGGGATTGAACAGGGAACTAAGACCTTATGTTCCCAAACCCATGCAATGCAAGAACTGTTGCAAATATGGCCATACAGCCATTAAATGCAGAAATTTTCCCAGATGTGCCTATTACAGTTCGCAGGAACATAAAACATTCTGGGACTGTGGCCAACCAAAATGTATAAATTGTGGCCGATTTAAAACATGTGCGTTCTATATTTACAATACTGAACTTAAATTACTACAAGAACGAACTGGAATGTCCATCAGGGAAGCAAAGTTAGAACTAAAAATGACAGGATTGAATGACCCAGCTAAGAAATTTAGGTATGCAGATACTTCAAAATTAAATAATACCAGAACTGAAGTGAATGACAATAGAAATAAAGAAATATCACAAAAAAAAAAAAAAATACAATATCAAAAGAATTTTTCTATGAATATTTCACACAACAATGACATTATCACAGTGGACAATAGATTTACCTGCTAACCAGAAATAGATACCAAAATTGACATAGAAAAAGACGAAGAAAAATTAAAATCCCAAGAATGTGATAAAATAAATAACACAACTCAGAAGAGGCAACTAGATAAGACCCCACCTAATTCCATCAAACAAAGCTCTAAAAAGATAAACAACCCACCAATTCACCAAAAGCTAAAGTTCAGAAACAGAACACTAAACCAAACATTCCACTATCTCCCATTGTAACAATAATACCTCTAGGAGCAGAATCACAAAATTCAGATGAAATGGAAAACCAAACCATAGATAACTATAATAAAAGCAAAGAAATTCATACACCACCAATTATAGGTACCACAAGAAAAACCAAGAAGGAACAACAAACTAATGAACATGAAGATACATGTGGTTATAGTAAATGCTTTGTAGCAACGTGCCACAAAAATAAAACTATAACTAAAGAAAGCCTAACCAACACCATAAGAAATTTCATGAGGTATAGGAATAAGAAAAAACAAACATCAAATCTCACGAAGAAGATTTCATGTATATTAAACATTTAGAATATTACAAAGAAAAACATATCAGTGTTGTAGATAATATTCTAAAAAAAATCAAAATGGAAAAATTAAATCAAGATAGTAAAATGTAACAGATAACGAAAGTCAAATTAAAACTACAACAAAAAATAAATCAAGACCTAAAAAAATACATTAACTTATAATAAATTTTTAAAAAATAAATAATTTAGAGTAATTTGACCACTCTCATATTACACCATTCAATTGTTATATAATTCAATGGAATATAAATGGATTATTGACGAGAATGCAATTAGCAGAAATCCAACGACTTGTAAGTGAATACGAACCAATGATTATATGTATACAACACGTAAGAAAACTTGTTCTCAAACATAGGTAAATATCTACTAGCCACAACATCAAAGGAAAATGTAAATAATTTAGGGACAGCAATATAAGTCCATAATAAAATGATATACAACAAAGTGGATATAGATTACACTGAATTAAAAAAATCAGCAATAACAGTGAAAATAGAAAATAATTTGTTTGATATTAACTTATACAACCAGCCTAATAAAAAGTATGATTTAAACATATTACAGAAAATAATAAAAGATTTTAAGAATCCAATATTAATTATAGTCGATTTCAATTCGCATAATCCAGTATGGGACTATGACAATATTACACCTGATAAAGATGGAAAAAAAATACAAAACGTGATGAACACTAATAATCTCTTATACGCATTGCTCCAAAACCCATGGAACATTTTCCTCAACAGATGTTACCCTTTGTTCAACAAATATAGTTGACAAACCAGATTGGAATACTTGTGATGACTCCTCCTCAAGTGATCATTTTCCCATAATAATATCTTTATTAAAGAATAAACCGAAACCATACTCTCCACATTATAACATACAAAAAGCAGATTGGGATATTTTCAACTTGCATACCAGATACTAAGTACAATGATTGTTTTGTAGAACATATGTGGTACTATGAAGTGAGAACCAAGATGGACCCACAGGTTTCAAGTCTGCAGAGCCACGGAGGTAAAAAGTAGGAAAGAAGGGCCAAGACGGGTTCTTAGTTGGAGAGACTGAAGGAATTGCCAAGGCAGGGTATAGGAAAGAGGATGAAAACTAATTGTGGGCCTCGAGGGATGTAGATTTGTTCACACGAATGTTTGTGGTACTAGGCTGGATGCTTGATGATGGCTCTGGTGGTGACACCAGAGGACAAGTAGTTGGGGAGTGCCAGCAAAGGTGGCACTTATGGTAAGTTTTGGTAATTTTAGCTTCCAGTTGCAATTTAGCAGATGGGAAGATGGCACTTAATGCGTGTAGTTTTGGTTGGGGAAGTCAGGCGGAATACGCCAGCTTTGTGATGATTCAGATTTTCGCTACTTATGACACTGGTTGCTGCTGAGTACAGAGGGTTGTTCAAAAGAATGGAGTTATGGTACGAACAGTGCAAGGTTTCTGTTTTCAGAGGGGACAGGTTTTATGGCATGAATAGTGCAAGGTTTTTGTGTTCAGTAGGAACAGGCTGTATTATGGGTCCTATGGGACATTGTTTTTTCAAGAAGAACGGGGTGGAGTGTTCAGAGAACACTGGTGGCGCTCAACGGTGCAGACTCGTCCCATAATATCGAGTGTAAATTTTGGTAGTTCCAAAGAACAGGACCTGGTTGTTCTGAAGAACAAGTTTTGTTAGTTCCAAAGAACAGGCATTGTTAGTTCTGAGGAATAGGCTTTGTTAATTCTGAAGAACAGGGTTTCTTATCACTTCACACACGGACGAGGCCGACTATTGCGTGAAAGTAAGGGTGTTCTGTAGAATGTGGCTCTCATGGAGAGAAATTGGTTTTAGGTTGTTCAAAAGAACATTAAGATCTGGCACACAGGCGGAACCGGTTACTGTACAAGTTGGTAAAATTGTTTTTTGGGTAAAGTTAGATGTGCACTAATGGTGTGTAGTCTGCTACTGGTAATAGTGCAGCAGATTGCTGTAAAAATCGTTCAGATAGTGAAACAAGCATGAAATGAGGCACAAACATTCTAAGACTACGCTCTCTTAGAAAGGGCGCTGGCCACCTGAAAATCCAAGATGGCGGCTATTTTTCAAAATGGCCGCCATCTATGTTGAGATTCACTGGTTTGGGAGCATCTATTGGATGGAATATGCCAGTTTTTTTTTTTAAACCTCGACTTTAGGTTATAAAAATGTTCCATACCACACATTTTATTGAAAACCCTTACTAAATGAATTGTAACCAAGATGGCGTACAAAATGGTTGCCATAAAAGTTTTTTTTTCTATCCACAGCGCTAGCAGACATAGAGACCAACTGTTTTTATTTAATGGTATATTCATGTGATCAGACAGTTTAACTAATATGCTATTTTCAACTGAAATAGTAATGGTATGGTCACATACAACATTGTGTCTAAGACTGTAACCATAAAAAGAAAAGAAGAGAAATACGGACTAAACGCAACCAATCTATGTATAGGTCTCTCAACCTACACCTTTGAAAAATTCGAGGATAAGAAGGTAGGCATAGCATGACACGTTGATGCTCAAGCTAGATTATCTACTGAAGAGAGGGCAATATTTATCTAGACTTCACATTTGCAAGTGCACAGAGCTGTGCAGGGAAGACCCAGCTTGTAGCACTTGCACCTTTCCTGACAGCCTGCTTTGCATCCACATTTGGTAAGCTGTTGGCAACTCTTGGCTAAGGGCGAGTTGGTTGTCCAGAGGACTTGCCATGCTTCACCAGACTTTGCCATCCCCACTCAGCAGGGTTCTCTGGCTGTGGCTGACACTGGTGGCCTGGCCCCACACACAACCAGCCTGGTACGCAGCACGCTTGGTGTGTTGGAGGAGAGCTCCCTGGTTGGTGGAATGGCCTCATATGCCCTTTGTTTTCTGGCAAACATATCAAGTCTAGCCTCATCCACAGTGCCAGCAGTGCTGGATCTTTCATACATAAGTATGACAAACCTCTCCAGGACCTTCAGGTGACTCCCTTCCACTCTGAGAGGGTAGTGACTCAGTTTGGAGAACACAGTGGAGGCCTCTGGAAAGATGTTCCATGTCTGCCAGGCGGTCTTCATGCCCTTGCTCCGGAAGACTGACACTGTATCACAGCCTGTGAATGCATGGAAGAAGAGCATGCCATTCACCTTCTCCTGGCCCAGAGAGTTGCACAGGTCATGCACAGCAATCCAGTGCAGGCTCTGGCCTTGGCCAAATGCCACCCATAGCTTCTAGCCCTAGATTGTGGAGAGTGGAGAAAGCACTGACTGCAACGACAAGAACATCTGTGTCATTTGCTTTAACCGTGATGGTCTTGGCTCCATGTTCTGTGGCATATTTGGCATGGAGAAAGATGCGGTGTCAGCTTCCTCATGAGAGCACTTTTCCAGTCCCTGAAGACTAGCCTCATGAGTGCTGAGGACAGCAGACCTTTCGTGGCAATGACAACATTTGTGGCAGACATCTGGGCAACTTTGTCTGCCAGGAACTGGAACAACTCTGTCTTGTTGGCATCGTGTCTTAGGAAATTGCGCCAGTTGGATGGAATTGTGTTCTTTTCTGTCACCTTGCGCCTTCCTCCTTGACCACGTTGGAGCCTGGTCTCAGCTTTGAGGCTGGATGTATTGTATACATCAAATACAAGATGTGATGATGTGTACCTGCTATAGGATTGTATCACAGGCAAGAAGTCCGAAAAGTGCATAGCCCTGGTCTTTCCTTTCTTTGGTGGCAGGCATGGACCAGTGATCCAACAATGAGGACATCAGTTTTTGGTTCTTTGTCTTCTAGTGTAACATGACTCTCCAGGACCGAGGTCACTGAGACTTCTGACATGTGTACAGCCTCCTTGGTGGGGTGCTGAAATATGGAGATGCTAGTTCCATGGAAGGAGGTAGTGGCAGTAGTTGCAGATGGGTTGTGGTCGATGTTGTCCATCACTGCAGTGGTGAACAACCCTTTCGCAGTACTGGGGACAGACCACACCCTCCTCCACATATTTGCTAACTGTGGCATCTCCTAACTGTGCAGAGACCTCCAGTACTCTGTCATAAGAGATACTGAGGCCATACTGATGTAGCATTTCAACCAGGTTTCTCTTCCTGGCTTTGGCATAGACTGAGAGTCCCATGTAGACTGGGAATGGTGTTTCTCTGTCTTTGGAGTGTCTATGAGTTGTTGCTCCTCTTTGTATCGGGGAGTAGCAGTTGAACTGCATGAGCTGTGCAATGGCCTGGTCTGACTTTGATGCTCCAAATCGTAACTGTGACTTGATGTCAGCCCCATGCTCAACCATCCCTACAAACTGGAGCAGGAGAGGAGGCACAGAATTTCGTACACAAGCCTCAGAAAATGTGCCATCAAACCGTGACTGATGATCAAGTATAGACTTTCTGAGAATATTTGCTGCTTTAGCAATGATAACTGCCTCTGAAAGATCAAATGATTGAGCAAGTGCTTTTCCCACATCCTTTGAAATGCAAGTAATACATCTCTGCCAGATTTATGAGCCTCAAGTTCTGGAATTTCTGCCAGAAGTTTGTCTTTGAGTCTCGTGGAATTTACACTTGGTGACTCTACACCTAATTGTTCCAGACGTTGTTGGTAGAGGTGGCAAATATCTGCCAGCCGAAATGTGACTGGATCATCTGAACAAAGGTTGTTTTCAACAATGTATGTCATCAGTTCTGACAGAACTAGTGGATACACATCTGATTCTGACTCAGTGCTACCTTGGTCTTTCTCAAGGCTCCTCAGGTAGGACCTTTTCTGTTGTAGAGGGCACAAAGACAGGCATGGTGATACTTAAACTCCTGTGCAATGACATCCCCACCAGTCAACTTAGCAAGGAGCTTGCCATCACTAAGTATCTCTGCACATTCACGCAATTTCAAGTCAAGGCCCTTAGTACTAGCCTGTCTGAGATCAGATGCAGGTGCCACTTTCTCACAGAAAATGCAAACTTCATTGTCATGACTGGTTCGGCGCAGTTTTGCACGACTAGTCTCAGTGTTGCTGGTCTGGTCATTGGATTGTCGCTTTCTTGCACGGTCCAGTTTAGTGTTGTTAAACAACAAGCGACAGTTCACATGGTATTTTGCTGCATTTTTCCTGAGAGTGGCCTCTATGCTATCACCTTCATCCAGCCTTGCTGGATCCATTATCAGTGGCATTTCATTAATTTCACTGAACATGGGAATGTTCCTTGCCAGCATTGTGTACCCATCATGGTCTAGGACATGATGACTTGGAGGTGATGTCAAGTGCTCACCTCTTTTGTCCTTCTGACAAAGACAACACAAACCCCAGTTTGTTTTTCTACTGCTCAATATTGATTGGCATCACATTCTGCCATGATTTCACTTTTGATTAAGGCCGAGGGTTATCCTTTTACCACCTTAAACAAAGCACACATTCCTGTATGGGATTCAACTAGGTTCGGTCTCCTACACCTAGCCCGATCATTCATCCAGTGCCATTTAAGTCCCGTGTGATCTGTACACCATCCGGGTAAGTACATGAACCATCATGTACAGCCCCATACCCTTGGCTCGGCTCTCCCGCGCTGGCACATCCTGTCTATTCAGGTGCGGCTATCTAACTATAGCTGGTCTGGGGCTGTTAGAAAGCATTTGGGACACTAAACTAAACTATACTACAACTACTAGTCTAAGACTACAGGATTAGTAAAGCTGGATTAGCTGGCACTGAACCCCATGCTGAGTTACACAGCAGTGATGTCACCAGTGTGCCCTGGTTGTGTGCAGACATACACTCTTTTTACATTTATTAATTTTCCTTCAAAATTTATGAGTTATTCGAAAGAGATGGCCTCATTAGGATCTAAAACCACAGAAACCAAGATCCATGCTTAAAACGATAATTGTTGAACGGGCATTATTCTCATTATAATTATTGTT
>NC_089742.1:7898196-7925696 GCF_040412425.1 Macrobrachium rosenbergii
ACAATCATATGAAGTCATTAAGGCATTTTGGGAACGAGTTACGAGATAAAGTTCTAGAAAAATGAAGGTGACATCACTTCCAGCAAAATGTTTTGAATGCAATCGGGACACTACATAATCAGAGCAATACAGTATTAAACATGATGCAACTGCCATAAGTTTCAGTGCAACACTTGTTCGCATTTCTCAAAAGTACATGTTTTTACCAGAAAATTGTATGAGATACATGTAACATCATGAAATCCTTCATCTTCTCATACAGGACAAAGCTTTTACAGAAATCTAAACACAACTCAAATGCTATTCCCGACCTGTCAACATGTGAATCAAAACAAAACGCTCTCTTATCTTAACTGGTGACAGATGGCACATCTGGTCTAAAACTCGAATCTCTCTCTCTTTGCTACTAAGATGTTATCAGGAAAGATATTGATAATTCTAAATTACTGTTAATTTATCTAAACCATTTGCTCTTTTCGTATCTGATACTACACTACATATGATACATCAACAATTATTATTATTACACATAACACATGATAAATAAAAGAGTAAATATATCAAAACTATAGGATGATATACAATTTAGTTAGGAAATATCATGAATTATAATATATGTATATATATATATATATATTAATATATATATATATATATATATATATATATATATATATATATATATATATATATATATATATATATATATATATATATATATATGTATATATATATATATATATATATATATATATATATATATATATATATATATATATATATATATATATATGTATGTATGTATGTATGTATACAGGGTGTTTGAAGTTATAAAACAAATATACAGCATAAACTAAAATTGATATGGACAAAAAGAAAAGTAATTCAGAACAGGTATTCATTTAAGTTTCTCTCTGAGTATTTAATATTGTGTTTCCTCCATCTGCCTGTACCACAGCCTGCATTCTTGAGGGGTATGAGTTCAGCAATTGCAAAAAGCTAGGATATCAAACTACATTTCCTGAGCACTTCGGTCACCTCTTGAAAACGGGTCGTTGAGGCTAAGTATACCATCATAGTTCACTGTGCATGTTTCAGCACGATCCTTTAAGATACTACCAATGTTTTCGCACACATTAAGGTCAAGGGAGCTACCTGGAAATTCACTTGACGAGAAGAAATCGATACCACTGTTTCGAAGCAGCTCCTGTGTCTGAAGAGCCTTATCATGCAAAAATGTCACTTCTTCAACAGAACATTTTCAGGATTTTTGAGGAAAGGAATACTTCACCAGTAAGCTCAGTTTCTCTGAAGTATTCGCTATTCCATGACTGTCCTTTTTCTTTGATGATCCACATTAACTGTTTGGCTGTGAAATAGAGAAAAATTCCCAAACATTCAGGAAATGTCACAACTTGGCGATAGCATACGTCATCACTGATATTATCCAACTTTGCAACCCAAATGATGTCATTTTTATGATTTGGCTTCTTGACTCTGTAAATGAAGAATTCATCCGATGCGGCAACATGGAGAAAGTCAGCTTCATCCCAATCTTTAAGAAATGAACCAAACACCATACACAGTCTTCTCTCTGTTGCTGAGTGATGTTGGGCTTGCTGATGACATGAAATGGCTTGATACCAGATTTTTTCAACTCACAATATACAGCACTATAACTTCTCTTCTTTCCCCTTTTTATTTCTAGTTCAAGCACCAATTTACGTAAAGACTTTCTTGGTCTACCCACTGCCTCAGTTATGATGTCTTTTGACTCCTGAGAAAGGACTTCAGGCCTTCCAAGATTCTCACACTTTTTGCGATGACAGTCATATGGATTGCTGTTCCAGTTTCTTTTAACAAAGGATTCATATCTTTTAATGTATTTAGCTATCCAGGAACGTGAAATGAAGGATGCGCCAGCATCCCAGGCCTCTCTTAGGTTATAGCCTTGATTCGGTCAATCCATCTGATTTCCTCTGAGTCGTTAGCAATGGCTGTATTGAACTCCATCAATCAGTCTGAAAATACAAGAAATGTAAAATGAAAAATAGCTTAATAGAAACTTAAAATAATGTAGAGAGATAGGTTATAGCAGAAAACTTCATAAATTTCCATTTGTTCTGTGAGGGGGCTCTAATTTGAAACAGGAGATATATAAATATATATTTATATGTATATATATATATATATATATATATATATATATATATATATATATATATGTATAATATATATATATATATATATATATATATATATATATATATATATATATATATATATATATATATATATAATTTATATGTATATATGTATGAATATATAATTCCAGGTATATACTCGTTACAAATTCATAGAGTATAAATATATATATTATATATACCTGCAAATATATCTTGATATCCTTGTTAGGAAAGAAATTACCAAAGTGTTACTTGTGCTAAATGCAAACAGAATTTGATATTCCCCATATATGGATATATTTCAATATATAATGATAAAAACAACAATCATTCATTATCCTTCTTGAGGACTTTATAGGTTGTTAACATTTATTTTGAGGTGTGGAACGTAATAAATTCTGATATATCTCGTCGCATGATGTTTTTACAGATGACACGCGTGGAATGTGGGCGTTATTACTGACACATGTATATAAATAGTTTGTTGGAATAGAGAGAGCAGTATGACAGTGGCATAGAATTTAGCGAGGTAATAAGAGATTGAGAGTCTCAGGTTCCAACACTTTTAGACTTGTAATATCATGACATAACGCCCTTGCTTATCCATTATGAGAGACCTGGGTTCGATCCCGAATGAGGTTCAGAAATTTATTTCGTTCCACTGGATGATGTGTTGATGATTTAATATCTTATTCACCAGAAGGGATAATTCATTAATGAAATGTTGTCTATTGGGTCATTGCTGAGTCGGGAAGTTGGGGAAAACTGCTGGTATGCAAGCAGCCAGATTTACCCAGGTAATTTGGTGCAGTTGCATCAGGTTCCAACTTTTAGAGCCTCTTGTATGGCTCAGTGGATAGAAATTTCCACCTGAGAGATAATAAGAGACTTACATCCGGTTTATTTTATTGATCCCGAAAGAGTCAGAAATTTATTTATGTTCCACACGTGATTGTGTGTTGATGATTTCTATATATATATATATATATATTATATATATATATATATATATATATATATATATATATATATATATATATATATATATATATATATATATATATATATATATATATATATATATATATATATATATATAATATTGTCATTAAGTTGCAAATGTTGTTTAATATCTAATTATGGTATTGAATATCCCCGATGAGGATTTATCACTAAACGATAATTTTATAAGGATAATGGATATGGTCTGGTCCCGATCCTGATATTTACGTCATACTTTCCAACAACTCCAGTCAACGGTCAAACCACTGAGCCACTGGGGATCGGGATCTCAGAAATATGATCCATTTATATTTATATAAAATTCCTATTCGTGATAATTTATGAGCATCGGGGATATTCTATGATTAATAGCTTTGAATTTGATATTAAACAACGTTTGTAGTTTCATGGTTGTATATAAATCACATAGAGATAAAATTTATAGATATATATATATATATATATATATATATATATATATATATATATATATATATATATATATATATATATATATATATATATATTATATATATATATATATATTATATATATATATATATATATATATATATATATATATATATATATAAATATATATATATATATATATATATATATATATATATATATATATATATATATATATATATATATATATATATATATATATATATATATATATATATATATATATATATATATATATATATATATATATATATATATATATATATATATATATATATATATATATATATATATATATATATATTATTATGATTAGCAAGAATTGCTTAGCAAATTGCCTCCCCCCTCCTTTGTTGTTGTTGGTTGTTCTGTTGTGTTTCATTTACTGCCAGCCGGCCGATCGATAGACCATCTGTCTATCGACTTAAAAACAAGGCATTAAAAGATTAAAGGCACTCCCATTTTTGATAAAGATCTTTCCTTCGAGGCAAAAGTAATCTGGCTTGGGTGTCTCTCCTACAGGCCAAAACCTCCCTGCGGGCAGCAGGTGCAATGAGTCAAAACATCTGTGTTGGAGTACCCCTGCCCCATAGGAGGGGATAAAAAGCAAAAGCCCACGAGGTCTTGACACACACGCGGGCTGGAAGATATGGAATGAAGACGTCCTCAACACCTGGCCCCATCGATGCCCTTGCATCCTAACCACGTGGCCCTTTCCAAAGTATACTTTTCCTCGTGCCCTTCGACCGTATTCCTCGAGCCCACACGCCATTGCTTGGAGTTTCGAGGAGTCCCCATCGCCTTGCCCCTTTACGGAAGCCCTTGCATCTCACCACGTGGAAGAAACTCGCCCTCGGAAATCGCAAGTCATCCACGGACTGCCTTCTACGCGCCCTCGGAAAATCTGCTAAGGTAAAGTGCCCTGAAGAGCCCCATTTCAGTCACGCTTTTGTCTCGTAATATTTTCTTAAAGAGAAAGCCAGAAATCTCCCTTGTCTAATGTCCGTGCGCCTCTTGCATCGGCAGTATTAATTCTTTATTACTCCTTTGGCACCTCAGTGCAGCTTCGAATTCATTTTTCTTTTGTCTATTTTCATTACTGGCGTATAATGTGCATATCTCTCATTTCAGAGGGATCCTATTTCGTGGAAGACTGTGTCTGGACTGTGGCTTCAATCCTCAGTTTCATTAATCTACTTGAGTTCCTCTTTCCCGCACTCAATGTCATTTATGTAAATACACTACTTTAAATGTGCCCACTTGTTTTACGTAATATTTCCCTCAGTAACCAGAGCCCTATGCTCATATGAAATTCTCCTTTGTTTTCCTTTTTTTACGTTTTCCCGTACCCACGAAGTCAGAATCACAAGGCTAAATTACCTTAAATTGTTGCTACCTGTCTCACAGAGCATATTTCAAACTAAAACCACGGAAAAACGTAAAAATGGCGACCTGGCCATAGATCTCGTTTGCAGTTGCAGTTCCCCTAGTGTTGCTTTATTGCATTTGCAACTTGCCAGATCAGCTATTAGCAAAGCTAAGCTGGGTACGAGACAATTATGAACCTTTTGTGTAAAACCAGCACAGATCCAGAAAATTCCACGTAAGTAATGTGTTTATCTTAGCAAAACCTTTTACAATCGTGACTGTTCCTAGGAATTAGAAATAGGGACGCATGTAATCACTGAGAGAAAAGAACCGCCGTATTAGATTCGTTAATGCATGCCTTTCAGGATAGGTAGTTAGGAAATAACCAGTGCTAACCATCCTTTGCTTCGAGGAATAGTGCGAAATTCCTCTGTGTTAAAATCTTGCCATATCTTTTGCCATATTCCTCTGTGTTAAAATCTTTGCCATATCCTTGCTTCGAGGAATAGTGCGAAAGAAATTCCTCTGTGATAAATTTTACTTCGCATTTCGAATTAGCGAACTGTTATTTAGGCGTGAATAAAATTCCCACGTGGGACAAGAAAAGAGTCAACTTGCATTGCTGACAATTCTCTCAGTGTAGTTAGAAATCGAGTTAGGTGTTAGGAACACGAAATTTAAACTCCGCTTATAGGGAAAATTACTAGGTCGTTTTACTGTTATCCTCTCAGACGACTGGGAAATTCCCGAATCCCAGACGGTCTATAAATAGACGGGTTCATTCACACAGAATCTAAAAATAACTCCGGTGATGTATCAGACGACCTGCACCCCTCCCCCGCCCATGCCCGCGTGTGTAGCATTTTTTTTTTTTCCCCATTCATTCTCAGCAAACATTTTTTTTGGTTTTCCCGTTAGTAATTTCTAAGTCCTAAGGGACGAAGACAAGTCCTAAGTGACTAAAATTTACGTCTACGTTGCAAACTCCAAGTGGCAAGAATTCCTCAATTCCAGTCCCAAATTCCGTGGCGAGAATTCTCCAAATTCAGTCCTCAGAGACTCCTAAAATTCTACTACACGTGGCGAGAATTTCTCCAAATTCAGTCCTCAGAGACTCCTAAAATTCGTCGCACGTGGCGAGAATTTCTCCAAATTCCACTCGAGAATTTCTCCAAATTCCAGTCCTCAGAGACTCCTAAAATTCTATGTCGCACGTGGCGAGAATTTCTCATTCCTGCGGGAACCCAAAATTAAGTCCTTTTGAGACATTATATTAGTGTAGTTCACACACATCTAAGCCCTTACGGGACTGATCATTCTAGTTCGTTAGAACAACTCCTTAATTTCACGCTACAGCCGGCCAAGTCCGAGCGTGACAAAATCCAACTACGTCTTCCGAGACAGACATTAAAATTCGTTTGCCAAGAACAACCACGTCTTTCCAAGACATATCAAATTTTAACAAAAGTCTCCTCAGACTTACTAATCAACTGTCTTATTCAGACAGATCCATTCTCCTGCAGTCTGAACAATTGAGTGTTTCAGATTCCTGCAATTGAGTCTTTTCAGACAACCTGAGTCTTTTCAGACATCCATCCATATAACCATTATTTCAAGATGGCTAATACCAGAGCCCAACAAAACGAGGATTTCAAATTCTACATGTCCGCTGGGAAGGACATGGGACTATCGGGCAAGATCTGAGAGCATGGGTTCAAGAGCGAGTGGACGATGCCAAGGCAAGGAGAGAGAGGAGAGAACGACAAGAGAGAGAGAAAAGAGAGAAGAGCCCAGGAGAAAGAAAGAATTGCCAAGAGGTGGAGAATGAGAAAAGAACGTGCAGGAAAAGGAGAAAGAACGTGAAGAGAGAGAGAGAGAGAGAAAGAATTGCCCAAGAGAGGAGAAGACAAAGAATGTCAAGAGAGGGAGAAAGAATTGCCAAGAACAAAGAACGAGAGAGAGAGAGAGAACGCCCAAGAAAAGGGAGGAGAGAGAATTGGAAGATCGAGAGAGAACGCGCCCATGAGCTCCAGATGCTAGAACGACAGAACGCCACCCCCCCTCCTGCGGTGGGAATGAGTGCCCTCAGCCAAGCTCACTCGTTCATGCCAAAATGGACAGAGTCCGAACCTGAAGTATGGCTTGAAAGGGCCGAACGAGTCCTGGAGTGCTGCGACCTCTTCCCCGTGGAACTCTCCCTTGTTCTCACTAAATTCCTGGGCAGAAAGGCCCTCATTGCCTACCACGCCCTTTCAGCAGAAGATAGGGGAAACTGGGAAGCCATATGCCAAGCAGTTACTAAGGCATACGAGATTTCCCCCAAGCGGTGGAGGAGACGTTGGAGAGAGCAGCCAAGAGAAGCAGGCCATACTTGGTCTGACTGGGCGTACCATTCGGAGCGGGCATTAGCAAAATGGCTCGATTCCGAAGGAGCCACTAACACCTGCCGAGGTACTCGAAAGCGGTTTAAGTTTGAGCATTTCTGCGCACGCCCCTCCTGCCCTCGCCACTCATATAGTGGAAAAGCCCCAGCAACACTCACCGAGTGTTGCCGAATAGCAGACATGTTGGGAAACTCACCACCCTCAAGAAGGATCCATGGGGCGGAAGATAAATCCCCCGTCCCTCCTCGGAGGTTCAAATTCCCACAAAAATGGGAACTCAGGCAAGCCCCTAACTTGCCATTATTGCAAGAAAACGGGGCATTCCTCCTGAACAGTGCCGGAACAAGAAACCGGCGCCTCTCTCTCCCGGAAAACCGACTCAATAACTCACCTGTGCCCTCCACAGGGGCAGCGCGAAAGACTTTAGCCAGACCTTCTGCATGGCGTGCAAGGTTTATGGCCATTCTCCCGCATGGGCAAAATGCCTGAACAATAATAAATCAAACACTCCCACCGTCGCCTTGGCCGTCACAAATCCCAAGTCATTAGGCCCTCCCGCCGAAGGGCCCATATATGTGGCCCCTCCATGAGGCAGCCACCCCGCGCGCCGAGTCACGGCATTCGGGGACTCGGGCGCGCAAATCTCCCTCATCCAAAGGGACAGAGTTCCCTATGGAGCTATCGTCAAGAGACGAAAATTCATCACGATCGAGGGAGTAAATCAGTTTAAAATGATACTCCCTATGGTCCAATTGAGAGTCACAAGACCTCACCAATCAAAAATTTGCAATCTTGCAGTAGCAAGCCATCTCCCCGGAGGCTATGACGTCATCCTGGGACAGGACTTTCAGTCCCCACAGAAATCACGACAATCTAGGGGTCCACATTCCCCGAATCATTCCTCGGGCACGAGTAATCCTCCCCCGCTTCTCCCTCCGTCAAGACTGGCGCACCCTGGGTCCCAGGAGGACGGGCAGTCCCCACAAGTGCCACCTGAGTACGATGTACAGTGGTCACCTCGATCGGTTTCCAATCCAATTCCAGTGCCCGGTCCTGCCTCAGTGCCAGGGCCCCAATCAGATCTCCCTCCCGGAGATGCCAAATGCCTGCCAGTGCCACTTGCATGCACCGAGCAGTGCCAAGCTTTGTCCGTCCTGACCGACGAGCACAAGAAACCTCTGATAGTGCCTGACTCTGCCCTAGTGCCAGCGCCAGAGCACCACCCCGATCTCCATGCCAGGGATCCAACTCAGGACCCCCTCTCTTCTCCCGGCCTGGCTCAGCTACCAGCGTCGGTAAGAGAGACGGTTCCTCTCGACCCCAGCGGAAGCTCACCTGAAGGTGCGGCCTCGCAACCTGTGCCTGAGTTGGTCATTGATACCAGTGAGCCGCTCACGCCGCCCCCGCCCGCCTCCTCTCTGCCTCAGTCCGTCGCCGACGCAATTGCAAGTCAGGATTCTGCCATATCTCACTTGGCCGATGAACTACAAGAGCTGCGACGGATCATGGTAGAACCAGCACGGAAAACTCCTGCGTCAGCTGTCGCAGCAG
This sequence comes from Macrobrachium rosenbergii, assembly GCF_040412425.1. Classification (NCBI taxonomy): domain Eukaryota; kingdom Metazoa; phylum Arthropoda; class Malacostraca; order Decapoda; family Palaemonidae; genus Macrobrachium; species Macrobrachium rosenbergii. The sequence continues at coordinate 7,907,159 of NC_089742.1, forward strand.
CAGGCCCAGGTGGCACTCCATGCCGCCCTCCGGTCTCGGGCCCTCCGCTTCCCGCAGCCGAGGACGACTGTCCCATTAAGAAAGGTTCGAGGCGAAATTACCACGGGCGTGGGAATTTCCAGGTAGTTTACAAAGAGCTCTAGAGCTCCCCTGGCACCTGTGCCACCATTTCATTTTTCGAAGGTCTTGGCACCTCTAATCCAGAAGGGGATGTCAGGCCCTCCTCTATCTTCTTCCGTTCCTCAGGAACTTCTATCTCTTATCATTTCTATTTAATCTTCCCTTAAATTATCCCCACAAGAGGCAATTAAGTACGGGATACCATTCCCCGCAAATGTATAAATCATTAAGAATAACAGAGTGGGAAGTGGCACACCCTTGCGCCCATACCTTGGCACAGGGCATGCGTGTCAGCTCTTCCTGAAGGAGTCACGCCCTTCAGGTGCACTTTTCTCGCCCTGGGACTGAAGTGATAGTCCGGGCCGTAATTTATAGGCGAAGGACGATAAATTCCCGCCTAACACAATAAAACCCTCACTCTTTTTCCCTTAGCTCTTCTGCCAATATCATTTACTCTCTTTTAGTTATTTATTTATCTTTCGTTTTAATGAATTGCGAGTCCTAGACTCTTGCCCTTGTGATTTTAAATGCCCCTTTCGTAAGCTCTGAGAGACATGTCCCGCCTTTCATATGCGGTCTCGTTTTCATTCATAACATCCGGTTAATTTTTCCTTTTGTTATTATTATTTTTTTTCCCCTTCCATTCCTTCCAAGATCTCTGTTTTGTCCTAAGACCTCACATCTTTTGTCTGCCCACCCTGTCATAACATTGTCTATTTAGGCAGTAACAGTGGATGCATAAAATTAGCGTAGTTTAAGGTTAGGAATTAAAACTCGTGAATACTCTTGTGCACCTACAACTGTCAAACACCTCAGTGTGAGGATCAGCCATCAACTGTCGAAGTTGGCGATGCATTGAACTATTAAAGCGAAGATAATTACCAATGCGAATATGTATAGTCATTACAGTATCACATAAAAGGGGATGTCATTTACAAAAATAAACACTGTTTTTTCATTTACACAGCCTCTTCAAGGCAGATTGTACTAACCGCATGCATTTTATCTAAAATTAAGTAACTTATATGTTTTTTAATTCTTGAACAATAACCTTTCTTTTCATTTGTTGTCCACGTAATATAAAGTAGTCCTATAATCTTAATTAAACAATTGAAGAAATTTATTGTTCCATGTTAAAAATCTAAAGTAATTAATCTTTTGCAAGTATTTTAAATTTTTGTGTTCTGTTAGTAAAGTAAAAAATTGTCCCAATGTGTTGGGAAAAGAAACAGTAAATCAGCTTTCATAAAACCCTTGGATAAAGTTCATTGCAAGCCTGAATGAGAGTCGTTATGTTTTCTTTGGGAAGCTATTATAATAACTCAGCAGTCTCGCATGTGCACCTCCCCCACCTAATTTACATCATCTTGTTATGGGGAGAATTATGATTGGCCGATCGTATTAGCAAATTGCCTCCCCTCCCCTCCTGTTGTTGTTGGTTTACCTGTGTTTCATTTAGATGACTCAGATCGAGGGACCATCTGAGAATATTTGATCGACTTAAAAACAAGGGTTTAAAGATTAAAGTCCAACTCCCATTTTTAAAAGATCTTTCCTTCGAGGCAAAAGTAATCTGCCCGGTGTCTTACAGGCTCAAAACAGGAACCAGGGCAAGGAGGTCGCAATGAGTCAAAACATCTGCTTGTACAGGGCGCCTACCCTGCCCCATAGGAGGGGATAAAAGGGAAAGCCCACGAGGTTAGCTAGTGAGTTAGTTGCTGGAAGACATGCAGATGAAGAGTCCTCAACACCGGGCCCCATCGATGCCCTTGCATCCTAACCACGAGCTCACCCTTCTTTTCCCGTCCGACTCCCGACTCAGACAGACCCAGTCTCCAGTCATCCTCGAGAAAACCGCCATTATGGAGTGTGATCTTCCTCGTCCTTACGAAGCCCTTGCATCGTCACGTGGAAGAAGCTTCGCCCTAAGGAAAGTGGAGTCATCCAAGACTTTCCGGTCACGAAAATTTGCCCTAAGGTAAAGCCTCGAAGACCAGCATTTCATTTCAGTCACTTTTGTCCAGTTTATTTCTTAAAGAGATTTCCAGAAATCTCCTTTGTTCAAGTGCCTCTTGCAAAAGTGGTCATTCATTCCTTTAGTCTTTGGCACCCTCAGTGCAACTAATAAGTCATTATTCTTTGTTATTTTCATTACTGGCGTGTAATGTGCAAATCTCTCTTTCAGAGGGACCCTAAGCAGTGGACTCATCTTGGCCTGTGTTAATCAAGAATCCCCTTAGTTTCATCAATCACGGTTCAAGCCCTATATAAATTCTTTATCCATTTCTCTTCTAATACTTGCTTTTGTAAATACACTACTTTAAATTTGCCCACGTGTTTTACGTAACATTTCCTTAGTAAGTAGAGCCCTATGCTCATATGAAATTCTCCCCTTTGTTTTCCTCTTTTTTACGTTTTCCCTTTACAAAAAGTCAGAGAACTCAAGGCTAAATTAAATAAATTTTTCCTGTTACAGAGCATATAAAACAAATAAACCCGGAAAGAAAAAAAAAAAAAAATAAATAATATATATATATATATATATATATATATATATATATATATATATATATATATATATATATATATATATATATATATATATATATATATATATATATATATTATTTATATACATTTAGTTTCTTCATAACAAAATTTTCAATTTTTGTAAATTACAGTATTTTAATAGTTAAAAGATTATACAAAGCTAAGTAAAAGTGACAACAATAGAGATAATTTATATAAATCTTTAAAATGATTTACAATAGCATATAAACTACTTAAGAAGGTAAGACAGAAATTAACAGTTTACATTATAAATGAAGTATTGAATAATATATATCAAATGCAAGGGATAAGATGAATTGTCAATGTTAAAATCTGGTTTCAAGAAAATATTTTTATCGACTTAGAGATTCTCAATAGTGATTCTTCGTCTTACAAGTACCAAGAACTTAATTTTTATCTGTATTACATTTTAAATACATTACAGAGAGAATTAAAAAATATATTCAAATATAGCTTTCCAACATTAACTCCAAGTTAATATTTACCAACAACCGTATTACTAAAGCATTGTTAAACTGTAAGGATAAATTATTTCAGAACTTTTGTCAGGCATCACCTATATTTTCAAGTTCTCGCATGTCTCGCCACCTATGGGCTGGCCAGTCAAAGACTCTGTTTCGTCTGAAGGCAAGATTTTCAGAATATTATGGCATTTGTGGTTGCTTTTGGCCAAGCCAACCAGATCACTGATTTTACAGCATATGAATGAATCAGGTAGAAGATCAGAAAATTTTAGTGTTCTTGGTCTTTTAATGAAGAATCATTATTGAGAATCTCTGAGTCGATTTTTTAGGAAACCAGATTTTAACTTTGACAGTTCATTTTTATAGATTTAATTTTGATATAAATTATTCAATAATTCATTTTATAAGGTAAACCATTTCAATTTCTGTTTTATCCACTAAGCAGTTTATATGCTATTGTAAATCATTTTAAATTTTTATCAACAATCTCTTAGATTTGTCACCTTTACTTCAGCTTGGATGTCAGCCAATAATGACTGTATAATCTTTTAACTATTAAAATACTGTAATGTCTCTCTTAGGCTTGAAAATGTTGTTATGAGGAAAAACAAAATGCGTCGTTATACGCAAGATCTGCACGCCGACTTTATAAGTGGGTCCTTTCATCAATAAACCAGCAGTACTTGTCTTCCTGCTCATTATTTAGCTAATTTCTCACAGGCCTGTATGTCAGAATGTTTTGTGAGCCCTACAATAAGCAAGTTTTTTCAAGCAATTTTTCGAGGGGATATTATGATAAAAAGCATTGTTTAAAGACCAGTCAGTTGTAAGGGAAAACTGGATGGGTGTTTCTTGAGATATAGGACTTCTGGGGAACCCTCAGGGTCAAAGCCAATAAGAAAATTGCATGGGATAACATTGGGTTTTTATAGAACAGGTGCCTTTATTAATTTGATGAATTATGAGTTGTTCCGATCGATGTTTTCCGATCGTTCTTTAGACCTGCTAAAGAGACTGTCATAAAATTTTCAAGTCAAATAGGTTAGGGTTTTGGGATACGTAGATGTAAATTTGTATTCTTGCAAGGGGTAGAACTTTACAGAACTATTTTTGGTTATACAAGGGGAAATTTGGGGAATACGTTGTTACTGGGTCATCCAGCATGCCGGAGGCGAAAATCTTGGAATAAAGGGTTATGGTATAACTGTGGGAGTAACCTGGTGTGTTTGTGCCTTATTAAAAATCGAGTGTAGTGGATGATGATGGATTGGGTACATCATGAGAATCTGCAGGTGGATGCATGAACAGGTGTCGGTAATGATAAGTGTTTAAGGGCCCTTTGTTTTGTAAAAGTTAAAACATTTTGTCGGATGATGAGGTTCTTGGTCCTGGTATGGTTGCTATGGTGAAAGTTTGAGTGAAAGGAGTGCATAAACCCAGACAGATATGTGTGGATGAGTGTAGCAACAAGCTGAGGCAGGTAGTGTGTACGGGTTCTATAAACAAGGTATCGAGTTCAGGGGATACCTGGGTGGAATTGCTAAACTGTAATGACTCAGTTCACAATTATCAGAAGGGCACTTATGCAATTGACTTTGTTGACTGGGTCGATGAAGATAATTCAGTTGCTATTGTCAGGGATTTTTGTAGTTTTTCAGAAGAGCATTTACAGGCTAGAAGGCAGGTTTTTAAGGATCATTTAACCAATGCTGATAATAAAGAGTATGCTGGGGTGTGGAAGATGTTCTGGCTGAATTTGTGGACATAGTGTCATTCAAGGGGATAAGTTAGGATTACTAAATGTGTTAGAACACAAGGTTCAGTTGGAGGACAAGACTAAGCCTATTTTTGTTCCTTCATATAGGATTCCTTTTAAGATTAGAGAACAGGTAGAGCAAGAGGTTAATAAGTGGGAGGAGGAAGGCATTGTTAGGCCCAGTTCCTCACCTTTTAATTTCCCGTTGTCGGCAGTGCCTAAGAAGGATTGTTCAGTCCGAGTTTGTGTGGACTTTAGGAAGTTGAATGAGAAAACCATTCCTGATCCCTACCCTGTGTCGTGTTTGCCAGATTTATTTGTTGAGATTGGGGCAAGAATATTTATTCTTCAATTGATCTGATGCAAGGAATATTTGCAAGTACCGCTTAGCGAGGAGAGTCGAGAGTACACGACTTTCTCTTTTAAAAAGGGGCATTATGAGTTCACTCGGATGCCGTTTGGTCTATCAGGCAGTCCGATGACATTTACTAGGCATAATAATACTGTTTTGCATAGCTTGTTAAAAGTCCATTTATTCATATATAGACAATATTTTAGTTGCCACTGATTCAGTAAGGAACATTTAGAGGTTCTTAGGGAGGTTTTTAGGAGGCTTAGGTTATTGGGTTTGAAGATAAAATTAGCTAAGTGTAATTATCTGAAGAGGCAGATAGTATATTTGGGTCATGTCATTTCTAAGGAGGGTGTTAAAATGAATGATGACAAAGTTATCAGTTGTGGATTTTGCTTTCCCAAGAATAAAAACATATTTGGTCATTCATAGGCATGGTTGGATTTTTCCGTAGTTTGTGAGGGTTTTTTTCTATTCTAGCATCTCCCTTGACAGATGTCCTGAGGGATGATGTGCAATTTCTATGGGGAGATGGACAGAAGATTAAGGGTGCCCTAATGAATCCCCCAGTCTTGAAACTTCCAGATTTGGAATGTCCTTTCACGTTGGTAATGGACCCTAGTTATGATGGTATGAGGGCATGCCTTATACAGAAGTTTGATGGAAGACTCCATCCGATTGCATTTTACAGTGGGAAGTTTAAGATACGGGGTAGTAATGAACAGTTATGGTTGGTAGTAGACAAAGAGGGCTTTGCTGTAGTGTCTAGGTTGATAAATTTTAAAATGTTATTGATGGGCAATTAAGTAGAGGTTCTTACGGATCATAAGCCATTGTTGGATCTTTTAAATTAGCCAGATCTTTCCCCAAAAAGAGCTAGGTGATATCTGACAATCAGGGATTTAGATGCTAAGCTTAGGTTGTAGTAGACGCCCTGAGTAGAAGTTTTTCTGGTACAGATGTTACTCATGCATGTTATGTATCTGGAGATTGCATAGACTGGGATATTAGTTTAGTGGAAGCTAAGCAGAATGAAGATGAGGTTTTGGCAGATGCAAAAGCGTTTCTTAGAGGGGAATTAGTTAGGAAGGGGTATAAGTTGTGTTTTGCAGGGCTTGAATTAGAGGGTAATTTGTTAGTTAGGAAGATTAGATACTGACTGAGGAATACTGAGGATAAGGGTGATACGATACAAATAGTTGTTCCTAGGAGTTTAGTACCTATGGAACTGGTTATTGATCACTGCAGGTCTGGCAGTCCATATTTGGTGATTGAGAAAACATATAAGAATATACAAGGACAATTCTTTTGGAAGAATATGCTCATATCAGTGGAAGACTTTGTGAGAGGTTGTTCAGTTTGTAATGCGTGTAAGTCATCAAGGTTCTTTCCTGTAAACTGGGTTCCTTCCCAATTCCTAGCAGACCTTGGTCCCAAATCTACATGGACCTTTTAAGCAATTTCTGTGAATCTAGTTATGGCCACAGGCACCTGTTGGTGGTTGTTGACGAGTTAACTAGGTTTGTAGAGATTTTCCTGTTGAAGCATAAAACAGCATAAGAGGTGGCAGTCGCATTCTTTAATGGATATATTTGTTGTTATGGGATTCCTGAGGCTCTGATTACAGATAATGGGAGGGAATTTATGAACAAGATGTTAGAGTGTCTTGTGGATGTAATGGGTATCTGGCAGGTCACTATTATCCCCTATAGACTGGAAGCTAATGGGCTGTGTGAATGGGTAAATAGGAAGTTCAACAGAAGAGACGAGAGCGTCATTGAAGCTCTTTGGATGACCATGGGGGAAACGAGGTAAATTGGGATCGATATATTCCACAGGTGCAGCATAGCATTAATTCCTTGGTTAGTGATACCACTGGAATGTTTCCCAATGCTGGCGCTGTTTGGTTAACCAGCGTTAACGCGTTCGATTTGTTGCCTATTCCCATCGGGGATGAAATAAATTAAAGTGCTCATGTCAAAGGCAAAAGAGAGATATGTGTGTCTTGCTAGGAAACTTAAAATGAAGATGCATACCGTCAGCAAAAGCTAGATAGAGCTATAGTTGCTGTGGGAGATAGGGTATTTGTGAAAATAAATGTCAGGAATCAGTTGAACTATAAGCTAGGTCCTAAATTTGAAGGTCCTTTTTGTGTTGTGGAAACAAAGAAGGGGAATTGATTTGTTGTTCTAGATGAGGATACGGGTGTGTCTCGGCTGACACATCTAAAATTAAAAAGACAGGTGAATGGGAATGTTATGGGTTAATTCCTGTGTTGTACTGTGGGTATGGTAATTTTTTTTCTTTTTCTCTCTCTCCCTTTATTTTTTTTAATGGGTTTTAAATGGGTGTGGAGCCTTGATGGCTCGGTCGGTAGAGCAGCAGACTCGGAATTCATAAGAAGTCTGTGTCACAGGTTCAAATTCACAGCCGGCCGGTCAGAGGGCGGACACTTTGCTATCCGTGTAGTCACCCCGGGATTATGTATGTAATCAATGGATAGATTTGCTGAAAGCAAAATGGGTGTTACAGACTAATACACACACAAACAAAAACACTCTAACATCTTCTAAAAATATAACAGACACCTTACACGTCTCGAACTGTTGGCCTAAACCGCTCATGTTTCTTCGCTGCTGGGAGAAAGGGAGCTTCTTTGGGGATTTGGCACGATACATGTACACATGTGCTCAGAGAGTCTATATGCGATGTCAGGCAGGGCTGCCGATCGAGGCTATGGCCTACCCTAACGCCAAATCAAAGTCCTTCAATAGAAGGCATCGTGCTTACCCATATGAAAAATGGGAAAAAGCACGTTAAACGAAGAAGAAGGGTTTTAAATGGGCGTATGTTGTTGTTTTTTTTTTTAACTGGGGGAGGACGTTGGTCCATAGAGTTATACAAATCTTTAATTGTTTGAGTTCAGTTTTTGCTCTTATGTGTTGCAAATCTTAGTCGAAATTAAATGCAAAATACCGCAGGGTTTTACAGATATATGAATTTCTTTTTTTTTTGCTTGCGTGTTTTTTTCTTTTCCCTTTCGAGATCGGATATCTTTGAGATTCTTTCTTTTGTTTTTATGATGAAGTCTCGAATTCACATGACTCTAGGAGTCGTGGCATGGGCTAATTTCGTAGTGAGGTTAGGCATTTGTGTTATTACGTAAGAATTTTATGATGTGCAGTAGTCGTCTGGCGCAATGTCTTTGAGAAAAGAATTTCCGAATAAAGTTCTGTTGCTTAGAATATTTTGGGGGGGTTAATTTGTATTGGACTGAACATTGTCTGATCTGTTATTGGTTTGGGGAAAATCAATTAGGGTTCAGGATAGGATTAGGAAGACTTTAATATGGCATCCAAATTTATGTGTTTAGATTTTTCAGTTCTCTTCTAGAAGGAATAAGAGGGCTGCACCATTGTAATTGTCAGTACTTATGATTTTAGGAGCGATTGCTAGTATGTCAATTGCTATTTTTTGAGAATTGAGCTAAGTATCGACAGTATTTGCTAACCAGGGTAAAATTTGATGACCTTGCAAGATATTTTACCTCTCGGATGTTTAGAATTGCCTTTGATAAATTAGTATATTAGTATGGTCCTAAGGTAAATTTTATTTTGGGAAGAATTTTTATGGGTAGTTTCTAAAGTTAGTTTACCCGATAGAGGGCTGATTGTGGAAATTCCAGTTAGTAACTTGGAATTGTTCCACAGTTTTATCATACGACCTTTCCTTAGTGGTTTTAATGATTCAGTAATAGTATGGCATATTTTTAGTAGACTAGGTACCTTTTGGGTTGACTGTCGACATGACCAACTTACATTATACACCACTTCCTCGCAGCAGTGCCTTACAGATGACTTCTATGAGCCTCAGCTGATACAAGGATACACGTTAGATATGGGGGCCGTCTATGTTACGCCTGCAGGTTTCTACACCTGCACAAGAGGATCCAGGATTTTTGGAGAGATGTCGGGCAGGACGTCTACAAATCGCCGTCATTTTGGGAGACATCTCTTTGGCGCAAAGGATTTGTGGGTGCATTTATTCATGGGCTTGTATGAAAATACGTTCAGCATATTTTAGATTGCCAGGAATTCAAGATGTGAAAGAAGCATGGGCTTGTACAGTTGCAAGTCGTCCAGAATATTTAGACCATCAAGAATGCAAAATGTGAAGTGATGCTTCTACAATGAACTGTGTATTAGAATAACAATCGTGCATATGAGACAAATAATTTTTGTATCTAGTGCATAAGGTTTGCTATGATTTTGGAGAAAAGATACTGAACTTTCGATTGAACAGTTATTACCTGGGTGGGGACGCCCAGTGTTAGGTGGACCTAGCTCCTGTTACGTTTGTGACGACTTTGACGAACTATGTGCAGGTGCAGTTGTGTCGACGTTGGAGGTTTACACGGTTAGATACAGAGAGGTATCTGATGCATGAATTTGTGCTTTCCTGCTCATGATCAAGATTTAAGTGCTTGGAAACAGTGTGAGTGCGCATGTGTGTTGCACTCTCTAATGGTATTGTTATGCAGTGAATAAGTATGAGATTCACTGATTGGGATTATGAAAGAGAGAGAGAGAAAGAGAGAGAGAGAGAGACGATGTTTATAATTTAAAGTGATGAGCCATGAGACCAAGTAAATTGCCATGAGACCAAGTAAATTGAAGTGTAACCATAACAAACCTCCAAGATGTGGGAAAGGAAGGAGGAGTTAGAGGATAGACTAAGAAGTGAAAAGGTCAGCAAAATTGACCTGATTTGTCCTTGCCAAAAGTGGGAGTTAAGATTGAACCATTAAGAGTAAAGTAGACGTCCTCAAGGAGGCGGAGTTTTATTCAACATAGGTCCAGAGTTCATTCTGATCAATTTTTAGTCAGAGTTACTTGAAAACCAAATTGGGTAGGATTGTGTCACTCGCTCCTCTCTTAACATCAAGAAATTTCTAAGTCCAGTGTGGCTGGCCGTGTGAAATAGTTTAGTGTTAAGAATAAAACTTATGAAAAACCGTGCCCGGTGAATTCTTACCCCCTCCTGGAAAAGTAGAAAATATTAATAGACAATTTCAACCTAACTTACCGAGTCCCCTGCGTTACTATCAAGTGAAAGTCAACAGACAGAAACGGAGTCATTCATATGTGGTGCAACGCAATACAAATAAAAGTGCACCGCATAACAAATAATGGTGGCAGTTTCGGAGGATTTCGCCCAGCGCACATTTGAAAAACATTAAAGTTCACGGCCCTAGAGAAATTTACAGAGAGTGAGCAGTGACGGCGCTAAAACTAACTCTCAATTTAACAGCGCAAATAATCTCAAGACGGTCTTCAGCACTAGAAACACCAATACAACATCAACACTGTAGCAGAAGGGAAACGAAGCAGAACGAAATATTCCAAGAAGCAGTGAATCTTTTTGCGTCGATCGGAATGAAAAATTGACAGCGGTAAATCTCTGCCTAGTTTGAAACTTCCGAACATTCGCATAAGATCAACCAGAAATTCAGTTTAATAATTATATATGACCATAATAAGAACAATAGTAATAATCACGGCATAGATCAGCGGTGATTTTTATAAGAAAACGAAATTTACGAAAGAAAGAATCAGCAACTCGCGCCCTATACTACGCCGATCGCAGAAGCGGAGAAGACGAAAACAAACAGTGTTGGCGGACGTATGAAAGTCGCTAATATCTACGTCAGTTCAGTGAACTTTTCTATCGTGTACGGACTTAAATACACGAAATTCCCAAAATTTTTGGTCGCTAAAAGGGAGACTTAGCGAAAAGGTAGCGGTAGCAGAGCAGTGACGACGACGGCGACGAAGAGAGCGGCGGCGACGAAAGAGAGTGAAGAATTCGGAACGGCGATAAAGTTTAGAAGTCAACGCGTTGATAACCGCCTCTCGAAAGGAAGTGACGCCTTCAATCAACAATTTGGAAGGATTCCAAATTTTTTCTTCGCCAAATTCAGCAAATACGGACTGGAAGTCGGCCGAGCTGTGCCGAATTATCGCTGGATGCTAACGACAAATTGCGCTCAAGTGCAATCAGCGCGATCTTCAAGTGCAAGGCGACACGAAGCTAATTGAATAGTAAACATTCATTCCTAGTATCGGGGAATTATCAAGAGAATTTTTTTTTCTCTGTGAATAATTAAATTTTTTTTGTGTGCGTGAAATTTTTATATAATTATTTTTCCCTGCAGTGCGCAAATAATTTTTTTAAACATAAATAATTTAAGTAAATTATTTTTCTTTTGAATAATATTCTGAATAATATTTCCTTATTGTTGTACGAAGGAAATAATTTTTTTTCTCATATTTAGTAATTTTTTTTTACGAAATAGAAATTTTCGTTCACTTGGTGATAGAGACAATTCTGTTTAAATAATTCTATCATAATAAATTTTATTGTTAAACACTTGGCGCAGCATTTTGCAGTGGAACCCAAACAATTGTATACATAAATACTAATATCAGACTTTTTCAGATTGTGAGAGAGTCCTATGAAGGAATGAGTTAGGAAAAATTTGAATTTTTTTGTATAGAGGGATACAGTCAACTCAGCAAACATGCAATTGAAGTAAGTACCTGATTCTCAAATTAATTTTTTTTCAATTTTTCATTCTTGGAATCATTGAATATTTTATGAATTAATATGAATAACACTTTGGATGAAGTAATCTCCCGACTGCAACAGACAAGAAGCGAAGACCAGACTCCATATAACCTAAGACCTGTACCTGAACGACTTTCTAGACCAATTGATCCTAGTAATACTAGACCCAGACGTTCTCGTAGTCAAGGTCCCCCACTTAGTTTACCGAGTGCGCCTAACCCTTCAGTTGTAACCACTAACCCAATAACTTCCATTGTACCTAGAAATTACAATATGGCGCAAGCCGCCGTAATAACCCAAGCCACTAGATTTTGTGGAACAGTAGACCCAAGTAATGTAGATAAAAGTAGATTAGAAGAATATGGTGTAAATCGATGGATAGCAGACACAGAAAGCAGAATTTCAGCTGCTGGTATCACAGATGAGAGAAAGAAAATAGATGAAGCACTCTTGTATGTTAGTATGGAACATGGTGATGCACATACAGTTCTTCATTCAGTACTTTTAGGAATATTACTCTGTTTAACGAATTCAAGAAACAGTGCTTACAGTTTTGCAACCAGAAGCACAGAAAGATCCATGGTACAACATAGGAACTTTCCATCATCAGAAATATGAGGGTAATCACTTAGTTTTAGCCACTAGAGTAGAAGAAGCTATAGATAGAGTGACGACAGATATGAAAGCTGTAGGAATTGTTGTTGGAAGGAAGGATGAATTTGATGATGATGAAACAGATTTAGCTAGTATATCCAAGGTACTTAGATATATGTCATTAGGACCAATCTACGATGCTTTGGGTAAGGAAGAAAGAGTAGCCTTAAAGAAGTACTGTGATAGGAAGCCAAATGATGGAATTGTACAAACTTTGATGTACATAGAAAGGAAAGTAAAACAGAATTCATCAAGTAGTAGTGCAGATTTTACGGGAACCGTAGCTAGTGGAAACCCAAGAAATAATAGCAATCAGTCCAATAGAAACCAATCAGGGCAAGCTAGGTCTAGGTATCAGGGAAATAGAAATTCGTTTGATAGAAATGGTGGGAACAACAATAGGAGATTTAATCAATCAAATAGAAACAATCAAGGTAGGCCGCCAAATAGAGGTAACAATGGGAATACCACTGGAACTAATGGAAATAACAGTGGAAATAACAGGACTCCTGGACAGAGGGGAGCTAGTCAAGGCCAAAATTCAGGGAATAATAGGCCACAGTTCAATAGGCAGAGACAAAGTTGTGGAAATTGTGGTTATAACAACCATACAACCCAGAATTGTAGAAGAAACAAATGGTGTTCGAATTGCAATAAGACAGGACATTTAATCCAAAACTGTTGGTACAACAAACAGGGAAATTCTCAGGGGTCTCAAAATAACCAAAGTACTCAGCCTAATAATCAGAATACCTCCCCCAGTAACCCAAATCAGGGGATTCTCAGTGACAATCACAGAGAGTGCAGCAGAAAGGTCCATCCTTACAGAAAGAAATAGTGACAGTGAATAAGGATGTGTCCCCAACAGACATTACTCGAAGTAATGAAATAGTGTTTTCTGTAAAGAATTTTAATACGTGTCAGGAAGAGTTGCCTATCATACAAGTACACTTAGAAGGTGTACTGAGTTCCATATTGTTGGATACAGGCAGTACTGTAAGTATCATAGATAAAGGCACTTTAATAAAACATATAGGTTGTGAGCTTTCCCAAATGAGAGAATCCTATAGGACCATAAAGGGGATCGCTGGAAAGCAAATAAGGGCTATAGGCAATGTCAATTTAGAGATAGAAATTCTAAATAAGAAATACAGGGAAGAGTTTGTGGTGTTGGAAGAGAAATATTTTCCAGCTCAAGCTCTATTTTCCTTCCAGGCTATGAAAAGATGTGGAATTGCACTAGATTGTAGCAATGGAAGAATCACTATCAAGGAAATTGATAGAGGAAATGTTTGCTCTCTTGAAGAAGAGGAACAGTTTCAGATAAACTTGATCACTTTACCTGAGACAGCCTCATCTGAAGAAGTAGACATCCAACAGATAGAAATAGAATTTAATGCTAACCCGGGTAGGACAGTGTGTAGAAATTCAATGATAGAAGAAATAGGAGAAGATAGACAAACTACTTTTAAAAGCCTAGAAGCCACTCAGGAGGAATTCTCAGATAGCAGGTATGAACCTGATAACTCAAGTGCACGACAAGTAGATACCTCCGAAGAACTTAGTTCTTTTTCCCAACCTGACGATCCTGACACGCTAATAGATTGTAGTCACTTAATAATAAGAGAAGATACGGAAGAGAAGTATCTCAATGAGGTGTTGCTGTTAGGCAACCTAAAAATGACAGAGATAGGTTCTGTGATACTACAAGATGAAAGTTCAGATGATACTGATGTCTGTTACACTGCCGATGCACAGAATGCAGAAGAGATCTGCTTAGTTAGTACTGCCGATGATAATCTTGTAAAACTCAAATTAAACAATAGCGTTATACTGCATCCACAAGGTCTGACAAAGGTTTGTCTTAGAATTGTAACAGATAAAAACCTAGGTGATACAGATGTGTTATTAGTTAATGAAGACTTACCAGACTTTGTGAAAATGGACAATTCCTAGTAAGACTTAATGGTGGAAATTGTACGACTTATGTGTATAATTATTCTGACAAGAGACTAGAATTGCATGCCGGCATAGAATTCTGTAAGGGAATTGTGATTACTAACCCTTTACTAACCATAAGTGAAAAAGCATTTGTCTCTGTAGCTGACACAAGAGTTAAATTAGAAGGGAAGTAAATAATACAGATTTTCCTCATTGTAGGGACAGGTTAATACAGATATTAGAGAAATATAGGAGTGTTGTAGCAGTAACAGGAGATAAGTTAGGAAGGACAGATGTCCTGCAGCACAAAATAGTCATAGAAGATGGTGCTAGACCTTTTATATACCTAACTACAAACTTCCAATAAGTCAAAGACCCATTGTAGACGAGATGGTTGAAGAGATGAAGGAAGATGGAGTTGTAATACCTTCTAAGTCACCTTATAATTCACCTTTACTGCTAGTTCCAAAGAAAGACGGTACATGGAGGATGGTAATTGATTACCGTAAATTGAATTCCCACACCATCCCCTGATCGAATGCCAATGCCAGTCATTAGTGACATGTTAGCTCAATTAGGAGGTGCCAAGGTTTTTTCTAGCCTCGATTTACTGAGTGGATATTGGCAAGTTCCTCTCGATGAAGAATCCAAGCATCTCACGGCATTCAGTACTCATAAAGAACATTTGCAATTTGAGGTAATGCCGTTTGGTCTTACTTCAGCTCCTTTAACGTTTGTACGTTTAATGCTGCAAATCTTGGGAGATGTTGAAGACGTATCGGTTTATCTTGATGATGTAATAATTGCTAGTAAGGATGTAGAGAGTCATTTCAAGACAATAGAATTAGTATTAGATAGGCTCAGAAAGGCCGGTTTAAAGGTAAAAATTAAGAAATGTCAGTTTCTGAAGAAATCTCTAGAATATCTAGGACATGTTATCAGTGAACATGGTTTGAAAATGCAAGAAGGAAAGATTAAGGCTATTGTGGACTATCCAGCCCCAAGAAATTTGAAGGCACTAAGAAGATTCCTAGGTATGGTAGGATATTATCGACCTTTCATAAAGGGATTTGCTACCATAGCAAAACCATTAACTGAGTTAACTAGGAAAGATGCTAACTATGAGTGGAAAGATGAACAGGAAGCAGCGTTCAAAACACTAAAGGATATGTTGATAACAGATCCTATCCTAGTTTATCCAGACTTCGAGAAGGAATTCTACTTAGCCTGTGATGCTTCAAGTACAGGACTAGGTGCCGTCTTGATGCAAAAGGATAAAACAAGGATGAGGACTGTATACTATGCCAGTAGAGTTTTGAATGCAGCTGAAAGAAATTACAGTACAACAGAAAGGGAATGTTTGGCATTAGTCTGGGGATTACAGAAATTTAGGCACATTTTGCTAGGACATAAAATTAATGTTCTTACAGATCATAAACCCATTTGTGATCTTTTCAAGAAAAGGGCTTTTACCAATAATATGAAGTTCAATAGATGGTTCGTTAGCGTATTAGAATTTGCCCCAGAATTTAGATACATACCTGGTAAATATAACACATTAGCTGACGCCTTATCTAGATCACAAGAAGAGAACGAGAAACAAATTACCACTCATAATTTCGCCTTCAGTTGTCAAATCACAGACTTAGATTTAGACAAAGTTCGTCAGGAACAACAAAAGGATTCTAGAATAAAGGAAGTAATTGGTAACCTCTTGCAAGGTGAGAAAAATTCAGAGTTTCAATTGATAGATGGGTTATTGTACAAGACTTCAGACGAACCAAATGCTTGTTCACGTTTGTACATTCCTAATACACTAATACAAGACGTTTTAGAACTAACCCATTCATACAAGTTATCAGGACATCCTGGAATTAAGAAAACATGTAGAACAATCACTAGAAACTATTTTTGGCCTCGATGTAGTGAAGATGCTACTCGATTTGTTCAGAATTGTACCCTATGTAATATACATAAGGGAATGTCAACGTCAAGGCTCCTCTGGAAATGTATCCTTCAGAATTAAATCCTTTTCAAGTAGTCACAATGGATTTCTTAGGTCCATTCCCGAACACCATCAGAGGAAATAAACAGATTTTAGTTTTCATTGACTATTTGACCAGATACGTAGAAATTGTTCCAACTAGAAACAGAGAAGCATCAACGGTGGCAGAAGCCTTTAAGTCTAGAATTATAACCAGACATTCATGTCCTCAAGTTTTGCTCTCAGACAATGCTGCTGAATTTACTAGTGACATTCTAACGAATTTGTGTGACTTTTATGAAATACAGAAATGTCAAATAACAGCATATAAGCCAAGCTCAAATGGAGCAGTAGAAAGAACAAATCGCAAGATAAAGGATGTTCTGAAAACATTGGTAACCCCTAGCACTGAAGACTGGGACTTGACTCTCGAAGACATACAATTTACTCTAAACAACACAGTAAATGAATCAATAGGAGAAACTCCTCATTTCCTATTGTATGGCTACCAAAGAGAATGCCAAATTCACTTTTGGATGATGCCGCACCACCCAGACGTACGTACAACTACGAGGACTATATTGCTTGGAAGACAAGACGTACGTATGAGACCGTTAAAGTCACCAGGGCTAGATTAAAGGAGTTACATAAAAATCTAGTAAGTATTACAATAACAGATCCACCATACCCTCGTTAAAGGTAGGACAACAAGTTTATGTACTCAATCATGTTCTTGAAGGACCTAATATTAAAGTATCACCAAAATTTCGAGGTCCATATAGAGTTTTAGAAGTTTTGAAGTTGAATAAATTCAAGTTAATGCATGAAATTACCTTGAAAGAATCCATTGTACATTGGAACCACATTAAAGTAGTTCATTCAGAACCTTGGTCGTCTACCCAGTTAAAAGATTTGTCCAATAAAGATAAGATAGATAATAAAATAGAATCTTCAATGACCCCAAGGTATAATTTGAGAAGAAGGTAATGGCAAGTGCAATGGTAAACAAATGGAGTTGATAAGATTTTTACTGCTTGATAACATTATTTCAGCAAATGGATTGTATGGTGGTTGGCAGTGAGTCAAATTGTGAACTCACTCGTACAACTAAGGAAGGGAGCCATCATCAAGGAGCATGGCAAGGTTAAGATGATACAGGACCTAGCCATTGTTAAGATCCAGACGGACTCCATTATCGATCAGAGAGAGCAGTTAGTCCAGCTGAGCAATCAGATACAGGCAGGATTACAAAGTGTCCAAGATAGAAATTTGTACGACATGCTCTCCAAGTTGCAGAGGGACATCGATAGTGTTATGCCAAGGAAAGTAGTAAAGCGATCACTCATACCCTTTATAGGCGTCGCTTTACATAATCTCTTTGGAGTGGCGACCGATGGTAATGTTGAAAGGCTAAAGGAAAGAGTGGCACAACTTGAAAATTGGGCTTCTGAGCAGGGCACTGTCTATAATAAAGTAATAGGAAATGTCAATCAAAATCAGAAAATGATCACAGTGCTGAAAGAATTTGTGAATAGTGCCCTCCATAATGTTTCATCAGAAATTGCTAGAATCCATCAAACAGAAATGATGGAGCAACTGCTCATAGAAACAAGTAATTTCCTTCTGGAATACAAGGAATTACTCAATGCAATCATGATGGCAGGTAAAAACCTGCTGTCGCCTTTTCTGATAACCCTAGTGAAATTGAAGCCATTATTCAGAAATGTGTTGTGAACAATCACTTGAAGCCACTAGTAGAAAATATAGTGGACTATTATGGCCTGATAACAGTGAAAGTGGTAGCCAATCAAATCATACTAGTGATCCCTTTCAACAATCCAGACGTCAACTCATTGATGTCAGTCTATCCATTCCCAATGGTAGTAGATAATAAGTCCATTGTACTAGAAGGAACAGTTCGACACTTTGCCTTGCAGCATGATTCTTTCCTAGTGACTGAAATTCCCGAACATAAATTCAGGGAATGTGTCATGCTTAATGATGGTGTATATGTTTGTAACATTGTGAATTTCTATGAACCATTGAGTGCTCTTCATTGCTTAGATGAT
>NC_089742.1:7930696-7990696 GCF_040412425.1 Macrobrachium rosenbergii
TGTGTGATATTAGATTTTCATGATCTATAATGCATTCTTTTACAGCCGTTATGCCTAATTTTGAAACCGTATGGCTGAGGACTGAATTACGCACTCCACGAGAGAAAAATGTTTACACTCTCTATAATGAGGTAAAAAAAAATAATAATATATTTTCATATATTATCAACTTTTGTAATGGGTTGTAGATAATATTGATAGTGAGTAAGAAGAGGTTGAAACGTAACATTAAAAAAAATTATATAGTTAAAAGTATCAACTAACTAAACTTCAATAAATGCTTTCGAATATAATTAAAGAACATTAACATCTAAAGATAAGATATTCTTTCGGACAATATTAGAGAAAAACAAAGTAAATTGTTTATCCCACATATAGTATTCAATGAAAGTGGTTTCTCTAGCCCGTCTCAGTTCATGAATGCTATTCGCATCCTGATATTTAGAGTAACTCCCAAAAGCACTGATGACTGTGTTCACACGTGACGTAATCATTCACCATTCATTCTAGGCCTATGTGATCCCCATTAAACCATTCACTTGTAAAAAAACAATATTCCCAATTTCCTTCTCTGCTATATCTGAATTCTCCTTCATATTTGTATATATATATATATATATATATATATATATATATATATATATATATATATATATATATATGCAACTATGTATATATATGTATATATACATATATATGCATGTATATATATTTCAATTTAACGTTTTTGATGGTGTTAACAAGAAAATTTGCATATGTAAGATTTGGAAGTTATCGTGCATCCAAACTGGTCTACTCAACCACTCATACGGCAGTGCATTTCACCACCTTTCAGGAAAGCGAATTGTATTTAGTTTAAGAAAGGAAATTATAAATTATATAATATTTTTTTGATAATTATATCCTATTTGCTAACTTAACATAATCTTTTTTCTTTTAACTAAAATAATTTTTAACATAAAATAATCTGATAACGTTGGTATGCCAAACTCCACTAACTTGTGTATTATTTGCGTTAAATAACAGTCTTAACAGAAAACTCTTTAAACAGATGATACTCTGTTAACTTAATGAAATATTTCGTAATGATTCGGACAAAATACTTAAAAACCTGCATAAAACTGATTCTTCTTTATCACATTGCAAAAGATTTCTCAAACTAATTGATATATGGACTATAAAAACATACACAGGATCAGAACGATATATTTCGTAAAAAAGTGATGTAATATTAAACATCGTAATTGTATATATGCATATGTATGTATATATATATATATATATATATATATATATATATATATATATATATATATATATATATATATATATATATATATATATATTTATATATGTATATGTATATGTGTATATATGTATGTATATGTATACATATACAATTGCGATATTGAATATTGCATCACTTGGATGAAAATATCGTTCGGATTCTGTTTCTTTTTTTATAGTCAATATATTAACTAGTTTGAGAAATATTTTTACAATACGATAAAGAAAAATCAGTTAAAGAAGTAGTTAATATATGGACTATAAAAACATACACAGGATCAGAACGATATATTTCGTAAAAAGTGATGTAATATTAAACATCGTATTTGTATATATGCACATGTATGTATATGTGCATATATATATATATATATATATATATATATATATATATATATATATATATATATATATATATATATATATATATATATATATATATGTATGTATATGTATACATATACAATTGCGATATTGAATATTGCATCACTTTTACGAAATATATCGTTCGGATCCTGTGTCTTTCTTTATAGTCAATATATTAACTAGTTTGAGAAATATTTTACAATACCATAAAGAAAAATCAGTTAAAGAAGTAAAAAATCAAATTTTAAGAAACTTCCTTGTTCTATTGGGGTATTATATATATATGTATATATAATATATATATATATATATATATATATATATATATATATATATATATATATATATATATATATATATATATATATATATATATATATATATATGTATATATAATATACATATACTGTATATATATATATATATATATATATATATATATATATATATATATATATATATATATGTATATATACTATACATATACTATGTATATATATATATATATATATATATATATATATATATATATATATATATATATATATATAGGTGTGTGTGTCTATCTGTTTGTGTGTGTGTATGTTTCCATCATAAGGGAACATTTTTTGCATGCTCACTAAATGCAAGTTTTAATTCTTATATGGATTCTGCAAGTAGTAGAAGTGAGGTAGACGAAACCATTGTTAAAATAACTTCAACTCTCCTTGTAAAACCAAAGACCCTTTTTTATTAACTTTCTTCACTCAAATTAAAAGAGCATCCTGAAATTCCTCTTTTGATTATACACATTACTGGCACGCATATTGTAATGTAATGTGAAAACTACGATGACCCAGCTGTCAGAAATATCCCCAAAGAGACTCCAATCAACAGTGTAAAACATAAGTGAAAGGATGCTGACTACACAAAACTCCCCGTACATTACTTAGTTTCCTTTTATCACTACGTTGTGCCATCATTTCATGTCTGACAGGTTCGGCTGTCATCAGCTCTCTCCATCTTCGTTACTGATTATTCATTAGTGATATTGTAAATAATATTGGATGGCACCAATGATCAATATTGTCAACCAATAAGGAATTTATGAACAGCTTTGCGTTCAAACCAGTCTCCAAATGAAATGTAATCATTTTACAGAATCTCCGTCCAAACTAAGTAATAGTTGTTAGTTATGTAAACAGTTGCGTCCAACGATACCGACTTCGCTTTCTTTACACTTCAGCCCGGAGCGGGGTGTTCATGACATCATGACATCACAAATTTACGATTCATTAGAGCAAAATTGTATTAAGTCTGTCAGATCTACTAATTAGTTCTTTTACTTCAACTAAGCCATTTCAGCCATCGTATAAAGTTTATAAAGTACGTATGAAAACCTTTCAGGTATTGTAAACCCTCTAGTAACATTAAATTTACAAAACCAGAACCACTTTATATCAATCAGAGAGTGAAAACTTTTTTAATAAATATGTAGAGGCTTGCAGCTTTAGCAACAGCACTGAATGTGCCAGAATCATTCATCGGCTATAGTTCAAGCACAAAGTTAATTATGAAGATTTTATTGTGAACACATATTCCTTATTTCTCTACGTATATTTACAATTCATTTTATGTATTTTGAGTGTTGCAAAATTTAGTATCAGAAACTGTCAGAAATTTATAAATAGTTGATATGTTTCACGATGAATGAATATGAATTTCTTTCACTGAACGCCATTCTAATGAAAGGCAAAATGAGCGATGCATGTGCTACACACTCGAGAGTAGATCTCATTGATTGCCTTTTGCTAAAAAGTCAAGAAGTCCTATCTATTGGTAACTTGATAGTGGCCGCACCAAAAAGGCTACTGGCAACCTATATCTGTACACACACACACACACACACACTCACACACACACACACACACATTCTCTCTCTCTCTCTCTTTCTCTCAGGTCTACAGCGAAAAGAGCATTACCCAGAATAATTTATTTGACAAAAATCTAACAGAACTGGATTGCAAGAAACAAGAGATGAAATAAAATGAAATACTAATGTTCACCAAATGTTCAAACATATTACAGTCCATCATATTCAACTATTTATTCTCCCTAAATACGTTTCCTACAATAGGTCAAAATAAGGCAAAGCCCGGTATATTCCCAATGAGTACATTTTAACCTCTTCCCCTGCGAAACATCTGAAAAAGTCAAATAAAGACCTTATTAAACAAATGCATAAAAATAAAGGTATTGGAATTCCTTCCATGTACTTTATAAAGTACACACAATGTAAAAATTATCAAATTCACGTGAGATATATGTTAAATGAAAAAAACAATCTACAGTTTGGAAAATCTAATATGTTTTCTACTTCCAAACAGCAATGTTCACAATTCTTAATCGACAGATCTCGAACCACAGTGTCTTCGCTGAAGACTTCGAATTACCATTTGTGTGATGACTAATCCCTTCAAACCCTGGGACTCCGCCCCCCAAGAAATATACCTGTGAACCCATTAACTGTAACCTAGAGATTTTCGGCGAACACACTCACAAAGACTTGTTGCTAGGCAGGGATGTTCTCACGTCTCAAGAATATCTAGCGTGTTTAACACGTTTACAGTTTTCATAATCAGATTGCGCGCCAGACAACAGCTAAACATCCTCTCAAGGTTCTTCCCAATCCCTTTAGCCACACTTATTAGTAAAAGCTCTACTATGTATTGTAATTCATAAAATACTTGTGACCTATGAGTTTGTCACATAGATTGGAAGCAAAACTTTTGTATATTTTAATTATTTTGTTCTCTGCTTTGGCAATTCATCATATGCACGCATGGCAAAAAACTATATATAGTGATCCAAATTATTCGGTGGAAATATCTTCCTCAGCAAATGCTGTTAAAGAGGAAGCTGATGCCTTTACTTGAGTTTAATCGTTCTGTGAAATCAAATTTCAGATCATAAGATTTTCATGAATTCAGAATAAGTTAAGATTAGTATTTAACAGGATTAGAGCTGGAAGGTTGGAATATATCCATACACAGAATTCCATTTTCAACCCAAATTTATGACTAAGAAGTTTCGTGTTGGTCAGTGGGTGTTTAAGAAATTAGTTTTTGGATGATATCATCCTCGGTCTTAAAATATGCGAAAAATTTCCTCCTAAAAATTATTTAATCATGCATCTCCTATGATACATGAACCTTCATAGTCTAGACGTGGAATAACCACTGATGAAGAACATATTCCTCTTTCCATTTATTAAACGGTAAAAATAATTAACCTGTGCTTAACCAGCAAAAGTTTTCTTATAATTATAACCTTTTTAAGTAAGAATTCGGACCCACTTTGGGTGACCTCTCTACATTCTCAAAACATACGATTTAGATACATTAGTATATGTTCACATTCTGAGACAATACCGGGTAGCAAATTCCTGAGATGTATGTTAGTATTGCACCAGCCCCGGTTTTTTTGCCATTCCCCCAGGTTAGGTTAAATTAGGTTAGGTTAGGTTGGTTAGGTTAAGATAGATTGGTAACTTCGAAGTAATTTGGGTGTATGAAACAATATTATTTTCCAGGAAATTCTAAGGTTAGTTTTTAGGATAAGGCATTCCGCTTTTTTTTTTTTAGGGAAAGGTACGGTAATCTGTTACATCTCGGGAAAATGCTACCTGGTATATTTTGCTGCATTTCTTAGTAAACTAATTATGCTAGTTTTAATAATTAAAAACCAAACTTAGTCGCAAAGGACGGCAAATTGCCGTTTGCAGATGCTTTATCATAAGGAGGCAGACCAAATACGCTTTCAACGTATATTGTAGGAAAGCCTTCGCATTTTACCTCTGTTTCCAAGCCTATAATACTTTAGTGAAAATGATCGAATAAAACTGAAAGCGACAATTCAGTTGCTCTATCCCGGCATAAGACATCGAGAAAGCCATCGACAATGAGAAAAAATGCTGTATGGAGGACCGCAAAAAATAGATCGATAAAAAAGATATAGGCTACACTTTAACATGCTAAAGCTCCTCTCTTTCGAGGGCATCATAAGAGACACTAAAACCTTAAATTTGACCTCCCGTTTATTCTTAAAACCGTTGGTAGTTAGTTGGCAGTTATTGTATATTTAAATGAAAACCAAGGTGACGCCAATGTCCATGCAACTCCAGCCATGAAATTTATGCGGGGATGCTGGTCGATCAATCTCACAAAGATGATTGGAGCATATGCGATCCTCAAGATATGATTCAAAGATCACCGAGATTTTCATACATATTAGGAATACTGATCATAGCATAAAATGAAGTGAGGCCACGTTATTTTTCATCAGTTAAACTGAAAATAATACTTTATCATCGGCCACTAGAAATCTAAGTTCTTCGTTGGGCGAGCGGGTTCCGTTCCCAGCTACCACTCTGGTGGCCGCGAGTTTGAATCCCCGACCGGCCAATGAAGAATAAGAGGAATTTATTTCTGGTGATAGAAATTCATTTCTCGCTATAATGTGGTTCGGATTCTACAGTAAGCTGTAGATCCCGTTGCTAGGTAACCAATTGGTTCCTAGGCACGTAAAATAAATCTAATCCTTCGGGCCAGCCCTAGGAGAGCTGTTAATCAGCTCAGTGGTCTGGTTAAACTAAGATATACTTAACTAGAAATTTAACTTTAGAGTAGAGTTAAACTTACGACTTAATTTCAAGCTAGTGTTTTAACGAATCCACTCACCAGACTCGACCCAGGGTAAAGCTAACAACGACTAAAGAAGAAGCATGTCTTGGTCCCTTACACCAGAGGGCCAGCAAGTTAACAGCTGTTTCTAACCCTGACAATCGTTATTCTACGCCTACAGATTCCAAATCGATACTTCAGCCATGAACCTACTGTCCACATTTTCTAGTGATTAGGGCTGAAGTAGTGTCAGCCCAAATAAGTAGTTTTCCTTGTCAGTTTTTATCTAATTGGCTATTGAAAAGGTGCTGAAAGGAAGCTATTCCTAAAAATTTCATAACACAAAAGAATATAAAACAAGCAACAGCTATAGTGTTATCATAGCATTAAGAACATGGTGTTAATACAATTGTTGTCGAAAACTTATGGTCATAACTATGCATTCATTAAATATTCAGTTTTCATACTAAGATTATTTGTAGTAAATGGCAACTGCTTATATAAAAACAGGCCTTAAGTATTATAATATGTATTAAGATAAAAGGAAGTCCTACATAAGAATCAGTGCGTTTAGGCAATGTCAATATCCTTTATAGGTTTCTCTGTAAATTCTTGATTTCTGTCATTGGAAACAGATAAAGCAAAAGGAATTATTAACAACGAATGAGAAAGGAAAACATACACCGGAACCTCAATTTCACCTATTCAGAAATTTACAAGATCCGCTATTAAAAATAAATACAATAAGAAAGATTATTTACAAGAAATAGGAAAGGAAGGGTCATACTGGGACCCCAGGCATTGGAAAGCAATAAAATGAAGCAAAAGAAGGGAGCAAGTCACCAGAAACGTATCGCCTGTCCGAGTTCCTCTATTCGCTCTGTTAACTCTCAGATCCACCGAAAGAAATGGGTCGCCCTACCGATTGGTTGCTGACTGACGGTTACCATTGACAACAATCTGGTGGAGCTCTTTACAATGTACTAAAAGGAAATGGAAAAAGAGGAAAAGTTATGGAGGAATCAACAATTATCATGATCATGTCAAAAGAGTAGAGGAACTATTGAAGGATGGAGACGGTAGAACACGAGTTAATGAGAAATCGAGAAAATCATAAAAAGCTTAATAATGCTTAATTTAATTATCAGTTATATGAAAGGAAGCAATAAATGAAACAACTGGGCAGTATTTCCCGCATGCAGTCATAAATACTAAATCCTTCAGATTTTATGAGAGACAGCACCAGGCCCGATGAAGTATTGCTTCTCGGTCGACATCAGCCGAGTTATAACGTCTGGAATTCCGGAGACATCTGTCGCACAGCCAAAGTTCCCACGACTTTTGAATTATATATATAAAAAGTAGTTGGGGGGAATCTGTTTTTTTTCGAATTACGTAACTTCGACATAAGAAAAAAAGCCTTCAATAGAATCATCATATAATGTTTTTCCTAATATAAATCTTTTATTGCTTCTAAGGTATTAAAATATATGAAAAATTATTTTATAATGAATGGAAAGCACAATCTCTCTCTCTCTCTCTCTCTCTCTCTCTCTCTCTCTCTCTCTCTCTCTCTCTCTCTCTCTCTCTCTCCCATATTTCATGGAGGTAAAGGTTGGGAATTCGTAACTGTCACTTACGTGTCATCAGAAAATATTATCAAGTTTTAATGCAACGAAAAATGTTTGTTTAGTACTTTATGAGTACAAAATCTCCCAAGCCTCAACAAACCAAACATTTTCTGAACTTTTGTAACTGTTTCATTTTTTCTATGACTATTTCATTAGATATTTTGCAATTTCAGATTTCTTCGCTATAGCCTGGGGAGTTCTATTATAGTTTTCCAATTATACGAATTGTATATGGTTTTTCTTTGTTCGACCATGATTTTAGCATTTAAATATTATATATGATATAATGTTCTGATACAAATTTAATCCTTGCTGTTTTCATAATATCACCCTCTACGCTTTTGTAAGTAAACGTTCTTTTCTTTTTAATCTTATATATATTTTAATTCTCGTCATTCTCATGCACTATTGACGGTTTACAATTTTCACTAAGAGGCAGCTTTATTTTATAAAAACATTACTTTGTATTTGACTGCTGTACGAATATTATAAATTCTAAACCACAGTTAAGTTGGTTAAGTCTCTATATTAACTGATTATAATTAATGTTAATAAGGTACGGTATGTATTTTGTGTTAATAATCACAACAGTTATCTTCCACTAGCAGCAAAATGTCTTAGAATTCTGCCTGTGCTCATGCATATCTCATCGAAATAGGAAACTACTCAGATTTTCAGCGCACTTTCACATGCTATGGTTTTGAAATCTCATAATATACTTGTATTTACAACGCATTTGCTCAATGGGTTCACAATGGTTTCAGTCTCATTTACAGTCTAATTCTATGTCAGTTGAATATTTGCATTATGCATGCTAATGTTTGGCAGTCTCACTTACGTGATTGTTGTAGTCTTATTCATGTTATCAAAACTGTTATTATGATGCATTAACGTTACTCACTGAATAAACACAAGGACTTCCCGGAGTCGTACCTGCATCTTGTATATTTCAAGACCATTTTCGGAAAGCTTGGGTATACTAACATCTGGATTTCATGCAAAGTTCGTGTTATTATTTTGGCGATTAAAGACTGGCAAATATTTATTTCCTTTAGAATTCAGTTAAACACTATAATATATGGAAGAATGTTTATCAGTATTTACTTCAGATTTCGGGAGGTAGTGTTGGTTACTTACTATGTGTCTGCCATATTTCTTATATTTATAAAACAACATTAAGACAATATGTTTTGTTTGTGTCATATCTAAGTGACAACCTAAAGTACTTATGGTCCCATGGAACATTATAAGTGGAAATGGGAAATTGCATATCGTGAGCGAATGAAATAGGTTATTTGAATCACATGTATTTAATAGACTCATAAAAGGGAAACACTGCCTAAGAATTGCACTTCAGATAGAATATTGAAGAATTAGTCGATAGCTTCGAGTTACAGTAACTTTGTAAAATCGTTTTTGGAAAGGAAAACCGCCTGAGAAATCATTTCTAAATACGCCGTAAAAGGGAATGAAAATATAGTATTACTGAAACATTATAGGTGATGTTATATTTACTTAAATATAAAATATTAGTAACCATCATCAAGACTGTTCAAAGCAACACAATAACAAAAAGAAAATTCTCTAGGTCTATGATTCTCGTACGTGAACTACTCAGCATGCACAAAAGATGTCCTCCTTTACTGTAGGTTTTATTCATCGTCTTCTGGTGTTACCTGCGTACTCATCTGGCAAAAGTGATGGCATACATGAGGATAGGAAAGAGGATAGTCTACACTCTACTTGCCAAACTAAGGAGTCTTCATCCCCTATTCATTATAGACAGCCTAGCGGCTAGAAAGTTAGACTAGTGTCCCAACCCTAGATTGGCGGAAGGAGTGGAAGTTGCCACAAAAAATAAATAAATATCTAAGTGAATACATGGATATCACAGGAATATTAAATAAGGGCGGCCCTTAAATATGAAATTTTACTAAACCTGAACGGAGATTGTAATCGGCATGATCCTTGCGTTCCTTTTTTTATATATATATTATTTAAAGTAATGGCTCTAGTTATCCCATATGCTATCTGTAAAGCTAACCCAAGTAACTAAAAAACTATTTTCAACATTGTCTCTACTTTTCAGTTTTATAGGAAATGATTGAGGCTATAAGCATAAATATTTTATATGGCTTAAAAGTATGATTGTAACTATGTACGACGTTCAGTTTAATGTACATAAAGAGTACTGACCTTTTTCTAAAACGTTTACTTCATGAAAGCACACACACACACACACACACACACAAACACAGAGAGAGAGAGAGAGAGAGAGAATAAGTTTTGAATTTGACTTATTTGATCCAGAAATCAGTCCTTTTTCCCTATGATCTAAAATTCCCAGCCATTTCCCAGACCGTTGACATTCTTATTGCTCTCGAAGAGCAAATGCGTCGGCATTATAAAAAGAATTAATAGGAAATAAAATAAAAAATAAAAATTTAAGTAAATACCGCCGTCAGAGTTCTAATTAGTGGATCGACATAAGGAGAGGGGAACAGGATAAAAAATAGACAAAAGGAGACTACGAAAGGAAGGCGCAGCAAAATTAGTATTCGTCAGAGCACAGCCTCAAAATTACTTCTGGTTTGTTTAGAAGGGTGCCGCAGTAATGAGAGTTACGTTGACCCTTGCTCTTTTGTAAATCAATGTTTGTGTTTCTTTCAAGCAAGAAAGTCCGTGTTTACTTGACATTCCAGAACATTCATAGTTATAATGTAAAGGAATTTTCTCTGATGGAAGGAAGAAACATGTTTTTATAAGCAGATGAACAAGATTCTTATAGGACTAATGTGATGTTCCCAAATGTAGAAAGCATTTTCTCACGGAAATCAGCAGAACGTAAAATCATCTTTACAGAAAAATTACGGGTAAACGGTACTTAACTAAAGTACATCAAGCATCTATCTAATAAGATTCTATCTGCCTGAGAACAAGGGGTCATAAACTTCTTGACAATATCAACAATAGGTTCTCTTTAATAAAGAGAAGAGTATAACTTACATGCCAATCATGAATTAGTTTATAAAATGTTTCAAGTGAGAGAACTAAAATGCGAGTAATGAAAACATGACACATCATCCAAATGGAAACAGTTTTTACAAGGGTCCTGTGCAAGTCAAATCATCCATATGATTTTCATTCTCTTACTTCACAAGGTGTACAAACTTTTTAGTTTTCATGTTGACGTCATCCTTTCAGCCCAAAACTTCAGTCAACCCAAACATTCGTCATCCCGTTTGGCTTTTATTGACACCCTGTATAAGAATTTATTGATATCCTCACATGGGTCAATATCAACCATCCTGAAGATCCTGCGTTGCAGTGTAAAAGGCACAGTAATGTTATTTCATTCATATTTTATTACAAAAACCACATGCTCCTGCAGTAACTTTGCTTTTTCCTTTTCAAGAAAAGTGATGTAAATTAGCAATTTCAAATTCAGTAGCAACTGGTGAAAGATTTTTAGACAGAAAGACAAATAATTCTCTACAGAATAGAATGCATGCTAGATTTTTTATACATTTAATCTACTAAACAATAGCAAATCATTAGTTTTGGTCGGCCATAATACTCCATTATTTATAAAGGTCTTCGTTATTTAAGGGCCAAAAGTGAACTACATATGAGTAAATGGGAGCGATATAGATAATCGATTTTTTAAAACCTGTAAGAATTACATAAGGCAAAAGTATCATGATTTGCTTGCAATATAAATCACCTGACAAGCAGGTGTAAGAAGAAAAGAAAAATTCAAAATTTGCTGTAAGGCTGTAAAGTAATACCTTAATCTTTTGTTCCCCATCCAATTGTTCATAGTGGTAACATATGCCTGTGCTTAAAGTAGGCATCAAGCATTCTTCTCCACATCAACAAACGCCTCTTGTCTTGCAGTCATGAACATGTATTTGGTTCTTTAAGCTCTCTGATTATTCGCCCTGATGAAATTTAGTTAGCTCTAACACGAAAAGTCGCTTTCAGTATCAGATGGTCTACTGATTCTTTGATTTACACTCTGAACAGCAATTTTTCTGTAACCACTAACCAGATTTGCATTAGTTTTTCCAAAATTCTCCTTTACAGTCATACAGCAGACATAGGCAACTAAATGTAATGAAAAGTGCTGCACAGTTTTTCATAAAAAAATACGGAAGAGTGTGGAAATCGTTGTCAAGATTTGAAATGATACTCCTGAAGAATAAATCATAATGTGGAACACGGGATTTTAAGAAAAAATGTTCACAGAGAAGGAATAGCAGCAGATAAATGGAGGAAGTTGAATGTATTTGTGAGAACTATCTAAAAGAATTATTACCCATATTTGAAAAATAAAATTTAATTTAATAAGCTATGAATGCCGTGAACTTACACGGCAAGCTTTTAAGGAACAAAAAATTCGTAAGTGCCAGTGAGAAAATATTACAACGATGAAAGAAAAAAGACTAAATTAACTGATGTCATGAAACTCGATAAGGAATGTGTATACATACATACTTACAAAACACACACACACACACACACACACACACACACACACATATATATATATATATATATATATATATATATATATATATATATATATATATATATATAGGTGTGTGTGTGTGTGTATCTACTAACCTGAAATGAGACTCGACGTCATAGAATTTCTCTTGAAGAGGGAATGTTTGTAGTTTAAGGCATTTGCACTTGAGATAAGTAACCTTCTTTATTTATAGGTATAAAATATGCAATCAATTTAATGGGTTCGTAAATAATAATTAAAAGTGAAAAGAGCGCATCAAAATACTATATCCAGGATCACTTACAAACACCAAGAAAAGAACAGATAAAAAAAAATCCTAAAGATTAAATGGATGTCAATTCCAGGTGAAATATCTTTTACCTGCAATGTCAGGGGAAATCCAATGAATCTTTATTGGAAAATAGAAACATTTCGACAAAGCTGCGGAGAATGAATAATGTCATATTGAAGTACCCGATTTAAGAATGAATACATTCAGAATTTGATAATATTTTGAATCCTTGTGGAAGAATATAATAAAACGAAGAATTGCCATAGTACTTGAGAAAAAAATTATATATTCTTACTGTAGACTGAAAGCTTTCAATGTTATGTGTCAGAGAAATAATTTTATTTTTCTTGGGCTAAAATAAAAAAAAATACGAATAACATTCTGGGGTGGGCAGCATAATGTGCAAGACGTCCTACCTCAGTAATAAGTAAATTCTAATGATAATCGTTTCCATTGCAAATTAACGAGATCATGTATAAACAGAAAGTCCCACAATTATCCGACGTCATTATTGAATTTTATAACTAAAGTAGGGCCTATGACTTAAACAAAAAGTGATAATATTTTGTGCAGTAAAGTAAAGCTTCAAAACAGATTGAAATACAGATAATTGTACAAGATTTCCGCTTTTATGTAATTTTTCTTTTCACGATCTTGAGTAGTCATTTTTCTGTCGAATATTTTAATGTCAATGAAGAACTTTCAATTGAAAAATAAATTATTAGGGGGAAGTAATAGTAAAAACTAAATACAAGTAGTTTCTACATTTATTCTTATATAAAGATGGAATACACTCCGGGCCAGATGACTACTTTGCTTATGACACATAAATATCAAAAGCAACAATGCCCTCAGGGTGGTTTATTCGCAGGGGACACAAGTGAGCTTGTCAGGTTTTAGGTCTACTTTTCTTTGTTTAGTTCTTAGAAAAAAAAAAAGAACAGTCACCCAGATTCTCGTTTACTCTCCTTAATGCATGCACATCGTAAATTACCGGAGGAAGTAAGAAAATATATTTGAGGTGAAACTTTTCATTTTAGTGTCTGAAATGAGAAGATTTTACGCAGATAGGACTTCATTTTTTTAAAGATTAAATTTGTATGGATTCAGAATTCAGTAAATTTTGATTTCAGAACTTGAGAAAATTCAAAAAAACAATAAAAATTAAAAGAAGCAGAAAATTCTGACCTTTCTAACTTCATTCTTTTTCAAATTGGAATTTCTTGTGGCATTTTTTCATATATATATATATATATATATATATATATATATATATATATATATATATATATATATATATATATATATATATATATATATATATAGAAAAGCATTCGAATAATAACACTATATATTTGTTTTATTTTTAGCTAAGCATTCTTTAAGATATGCTGGGAAAGTGTAAATTAGAAACAGTGCCTATGAATTCAGCGAGTCAGATCTGATGAAGGCCCGTCATCAGCCTCTCTTCCCATGGAAACAAAAGGCATCGTTCTTTGGTTGATGTTCTGGCCATGTCACCGGAAATCGTCAATTCCTGGTAAAGTATTCGCTTGCGAGTTCGCTCTCATAGGGGTGTCATACGAAGTGTGAGTTTTCCATTTTGAGTACAGGTTAGACATTCGGGTCTTGATTTCGTTGTGATAAGATCCGCTTTGCTGGAAGACTTTGTGTACTGCCTGTGAGGTGAGCTGAGACTTTGTTTTTCAAAAACCTGAATAGGTTTTAATAACTTTGTTTAACATGTACTGATTCTTTGGACTATTACCATGCAATGAATATTTTTTCCCCATTTATTTATTTTTTTTTCTGTCTCTTTGATTTTCATTGATTTTTCTAAATTTTGATTTTTGCTTTGTTTGGGGTTAGTAACATGGGAGATATCTCACATTAATTTTTTGTCTCTGCCTATTTTTAAAAGTTTTGTTTTTTCCTTTGTTTCCTCAGATGTATTGAATTAGAGGTCAAATAAATGGAGGGGAATGTGACTTATGACTTCAGTCGTGTTTGAGTTATTTTGACTCTTGTGTTGTAGACACTCAGTTGGTTGAAATTGTTAGCACCACGTTATATTTTAACTGGACTTATTTTTGGGTTAACAATTCTGGGATGTAGATATTCCCATTTCATTTCTATTTTGATTCCAAACTATTTGCCATGTAAGACTATGGAATAATTGTGTAGACATGATTTTGCTCTTCTTCCTTGGTTCAGTTAGTGACTTGGATATAGAGAGAGAGAGAGAGAGAGAGAGAGAGAGAGAGAGAGAGAGATTATGCACTAGCCCAGTGTTCACGCTGGCCAACGCTACCATGATTTCTTTCGAAATATAAGTTAATTACGTCATTGACCTTATAACAGATGCGGTAAGAGGATATGACCTTATTTACCCTTGTATAACAGTGGTGGCAGCTAACCTTAAGACCTCTGACAGCTTCTGAAGGGACTGACAATGGGGAAATTAGGCCGCAATAGGGGGTGTTCCAAGAATCTTTGGGAAGTTAGGTTGGTAGTACTGTACTTTTGATGACCTAGGCTTTTTCCGTTTGGTTGGGAGACAGTTGGATGATTCACAGTCAGTCGTTAATGGCTTGTGTTGGTGTAAGCGTGTTTGTGCGTCGTGAGAGCGACGGAGTGTGTTTCTTTAAATGTTTTTAGATTCTTTTGCAGTGTAGGTGGTGGACGAAGAAGGGGGATATTCTTACGTGAGTGTTCTCTTTATGTTGGTTTGTTAAGCGATGTTGCAGGGAACAAGCTAGTTCAAGACTGTGTAAGAAGTGGTCCCGTGTTTTGCTACACTCAGGGTATCTGTGACGTATTGTACATGGGCGGAGTATGTAAGAGACGCGTCGCATCGATAGCGGTCTCTCTCAAGCACACGTGTGTGTGAGTCATTCCATTGGAGGGAATAAGAGCATCCCGTTTTCTTTCTCTCTCAAGGAACGCAACTTCTACCATACATCTGTCTGTTTCTCCCTAACCTTTGTTGTCTCGATTTATGTACAATCACCGGTATCATGTACTCATAATGTTCCACCGAATCTTCTGTATCAAACTGTATGTATGTTTCTGTTTGTGAAGACGCCAAACGTCTCGCCATTTCACATATTATGCTACTGCATTGTATCCATTAATCTGTCTCGAATCGTGCGTTTAGGTTGGAGATTAAACTCTCCCGAGAGATGGCTACTCTCGCGCGACTTTCTCTACAGCGTGTTTACACTACCAGCAAGTTTTTCTCTCCGAGAGCTGTGAGGGAGTGTCGCGAGAGAAAGTGTCCGAAAGTCGGGTAAGATTTCTCGAGCATCTATTTACAATGGAGCCACTGCCAGTCGACAACGAGCGAGCAAAAGTGCCGTGTTGCTGCTGCATTAATAATTATTAAATTTTAATAATTTATTTAAATTAAATATATTTAATACTTTTTTTAATAATAATAACACAAATAATCTAGTGCACGTGCCCGTTAAATTCAAATATTTAAATTAAATATGTAAATTTTAAGCATTTATTTAAATTAAATATATTTAATAAAATTTAATTTTTTTTCAAATAATAATAACACAAATAATAAAATAACGGGTATTGAAGTGTGTGTGTGTTTGTGGGTAGTGTTTTTTTTTTTTGTTTTTTAATTTTTTTTTTTTCACCGAATCGTATTTTTAACTACAGGTTGTCAAGAGCGCGCCGTGTTGTGGAAAATGCTTTCGGCTTAATATCGGCCCGATTTCGCATCTTAAGACGGCCGATGGAAGTGGCCCCGAAGCGAGCCAAGACAATTGTATTATGAATATGTGCCTTACATAATTTTCTGTTATCCAGAAAGGAATCGGCTTGTATTTATGCTCCTGGAAATTTAGAGGATGAAAATGGTGAAATGTTAAGAGAAGATTTGCCACTGAGAACTATTCATTCTTTGGAACATCAAGGGGCAAGAAATGCGTCTGAAGAGGCTAAAGAAATTCGAGAATCTTTCAAGAACTATTTTATGTCAACAAATGGCGAAGTATTGCTGAATTAATGCAATTGTTTGGTCTTTATTCCACTTTTTGGCACTCATGTTCTCTCGCGAGAGTAAGGAAAACTTTCACAGATCTGAATATTCACTCAGAGAGTGGAGAGCTACAACCTAGCTCTACGAGCGTGCTGTCTAGACTGTTTAGACTGTAGCGAGCGCGAGAGAAGAGAAACACTCGCGAGAGTAGAGAGAAAATCTCGAGAGTACTCTACAGCCTGTTTACATTCCATAGAGCAGCTGTCTGAGAGCAACTCGCGGAAAAAACTCTCCAATCTAAACGCATGCAATCGGCCATATGTGGAATTTCCTGGCCTTTCCATTGATATATGTTTTATCACCGTACGTTTATTATGTCTCTCACAATCGCCATCTGTTTGTATGCTGACAAACACAGTTGTCCGAAACATTACCTCTGTTTTGCCCTATCTGTGTGTAGGTGCTACTTTGCGGCTCGCACCAGCCAATAACAACACCCAGCCAGTATGTCACTCATTCCCAGTATCCTTTCCTTTCTCTAGAAAAGCCCGTTTTCTATGTACGTGGGGATAGACCAGGGTAGTTGGATGCCGGGCGTTACTAGTGTATTTTTTGCGATCGGCATTTCGCATCGGTGGTTAGGAACTAATTGGGGATTACGGAATACATAGTTTTTTTATTATTTTGATTATTTTTGGGGAACTTGGGTTATTGTGTTCATAATTATTGCTTGATGGTTGTTGGGGCACTGGGAATAAATTTGTTTTTTTTTTTTCTCAAAATTTCCCATTTGTCTTCACGAAGATTTTCTTCTGGAATTTCTGTTAGAGTATGAAGTGGAGATCAGTTTGTGTTGTTGGGACTTGGAGTTTTATTAATCTCGACAATATGGCGGAGGGTGCCGAAAGTCGCCAAGTTCCGGTAAAGCGTTCGTTCACGAGTTCGCTCTCATGGCCGTGTCATAGGAAGTGTGAATTTTCCATTTTGAGTAAAGGCTAGACGTTCGGGTCTTGATTTCGTTTTGATAAGATCCACTTAGCGGTGAGCTGAGACTTGGTTTTTCAAAAACCTGAATGGGTTTTAATAATTTTGTTGAACATGTACTAATTCTTTGCACTGTTATCATGCTTTGAATAACTTTTTCCCCATTTATTTTTTATTTTCCATGTCTCTTTGATTTTTATTGATTTTCCTGTATTTCGATTTTGCCGTGTTTTATTATGTATGTTTTGGTTTAGTAACATGGGAGACATCCTACATTTATTTTTTTCTGTACCTATTTTTAAAAGTTTTGCTTTTCCCTTTGTTACCTCAGATATATTGAATTACAGGTCAAAGAAATGGAGGGGAATGTGACTAATAATAATAATAATAATAATAATAATAATAATAATAATAATAATAATAATAATAATAATAATAATAATAATATTTATTTCAGTTCAGGCCATATACATGGAATATATAAATGCAATGCACACAATCTAGATACATAAGGTAATATGATAAAAATAATTATTAACAGCTTCTACACAGTTGCTGAAGAAGTAGAAAAAAAATAGAATTCATAATAACGGTATTGACAGTAATGATATGGAGTATAACAGAAAAAAATAAAAATTTTAACAATAAAAAATACAGATTGCAAATGATCAATTTCCATCTGGGGACCTCAGGTGGTTACAGAAGTCAGGTCCAGAAGGCTAAATACGAATATTGAAAATTACAAAACTCTACAAAGATATTAATCGCAGTAATAATAAAACGTAAAAACACCAAAAATAACTAGGGACGTAGAAATATAATAATAATAATAATAATAATAATAATAATAATAATAATAATAATAATAATAATAATAATAATAGGTTTATTAAAAAGGATGGCTGTATTATGCAAATTTATCTTATACAGTATCTTTCCTATTTTCCTTATAAATCGCTTTTCGGGCTCAGCGATGTTGGTCAGCAACTGGCCGATATTCATATTGGAAAAAAGGGTAATGTGTGGAATGTGGAAAGAAATCTGTGGAATCCTTCGTCGTCTGGATCCAGGTTCTACTTCAGGTACCGTCGACATGTTTCGACCATCTCGTTGGTCATCCTCTGGAGAAACAAGGCACTTGGGTCGGTATTTATAGGGGGTGCCTTGATCGGTGCTGAATTATGATTAGCTTCCCGGGGCAGGTCATTTCGGGCGGAGCCTTCTCTCCCATGCTGATGTTTGCGGCGTGTCTTGCGTGCGAGCGGCAATGTAGTGCTGGGGATGAGTGGGAGAATTTCGATCCACAGGTGCCAAATTTTGATTCGCTTGTTCGCCATAGGGGTCGCTCGGTGCAGGTCTCCCGGCGGCCGTGGGGAGGAGAAAGGTTTCCTGTGTAATGTTGAGGGCTGGTTTCTCCTTCCCAATGTCCAATACTTCCAAGAGGCGCAGGCAGCAGTGGTCCATAGTTCAGTCAATCATTTCCATATTCATGATTATATCTTTTCTTACAATTCTCTGGTTGTAGGGGGGGTTCCTGGCATGGGTAAAGTTGGCTCCCTCTTGGACATGGCAGGAAATCCTCTTGAAGAAACGCATGGTGGTCATACCGATGTAAGAACCGAAGCATTCTTGGACGGGGCATGAGTACCGGTATACCACCACGTTAGTTTTCTTCAAGGGGTCCTTCTGGGGTTGGGGAGGTGATGGATTGTTACGCATCACCAGGCTGCTCGTCTTTTTGCTCTTATAACAAATGACCAGATGAATATTCTTATTGGGGTCAGCGGGGCTGACATTATTCTCGATGATGTTCTTGAGAGCACATTCATCTTCTTTATATTTATAATGGAATTGTCCTTTATAGAAGAACTCTATGCATTCAGGGGCATCAAGGCAAGGCTCCTGTCGGTACCATTTATCGATCTTTGCCTTGACAGACTCTTCTGTATTCCGGTTTGGGCGTCCATTGCCGATGAGGGCCCTGGCTATACGTTCCATTTCTCCGTGTGTATCATTCCAAGGATGAGCAGTGCGAGAGGGCCCTCCTGACGTAGGCAGTGATGGTGGAGCACTTATACCTCTCGGGGCACTTGATAAATGGTACCGGCAGAAACCTCGCCTCGATGCCCCTGAGCACATAGAGCTCTTCTATAAAGGACAATTACATCATAAATATAAAGAAGATGAACGTGCCCTCAAGAACATCATCAAGAATAATGTCAGCCCCGTTGACCCCAGTAAGAATATTCGTCTGGTCATTTATTAGAAGAACAAAAAGATGAGCAGTCTGGTGATGCGTAACAATCCAGCAACCCCGCCCAGAAAGACCCCCTGAAGAAAACCAACGTGGTATGCCGGTACTCATGCCCCGTCCGAGGATGCCTCGGTTCTTACATCAGTATGACCACCATGCGTTTCTCCAAGAGGATTTCCAGCTATGCCCAAGAGTGAGTCATCTTTAACCATGCCAGGACGCCCCTCTTACAACCAGAGAATTGCAAGAAAAGATATAATCATGAATATGGAAATAATTGACCGAACTATGGACCACTGCCGCCTGCGCCTCTTGGAAGCATTGCACATTGGGAAGGAGAAACCCTCAAAATTACTCAGGAAACCTTTCTCTTCCACACGGCTGCTGGGAGACCTGCACCGAGCGACCCCCATAGCGAAAGAGCGAATCAGAATTTGGCATCTGAGGATCGGAATTCTCTCATTAATCCCCAGCACTACAATGCCGCTCACACTCAAGACAAGCCCCGAACATCAACATGGGAGAGAAGGCTCCGCTCGAGATGACCTGCCCCGGGCAGCCTATCATAATTCAGCACTGATCAAGACACTCCTGTTAAATACCGACCAAAAAGCCTTATTTCTCTAGATCTTTGTCTACCATGTCCAGAGGATGGCCAACGAGATGGTCAAAACATGTCGACGGTACCTGGAGTAGAACCTGAATCCAGACGACGAAGAATTCCACAGATTTCTGATTGGATATTTCAGCGAAAGACTCCCCGCATTCCACGCACTATTTCTTTCCAATATGAATATTGGCCAGGTTGCTGACCAACATCACTGAGCCTGAAAAGCAAATTATAAAGAAAATAGGAAATATACTGTACAAGATAAGTTTTCATAATACAGCCATCCTTTTTAATAAAACCCCTTTTAAAAGAGGGTCTATTCCCTTCATAATAATAATAATAATAATAATAATAATAATAATAATAATAATAATAATAATAATAATAATAATAATAATAATGACAGATTCTGGAGATGACACTTCAAAATTGCAAAAATAGAGAATAAGACATTTAAGGAACAGACAGCTCATCATTCCATCTTTCACACAATTTAGATCTTCTTCTTGCCTCACTGCTTAGGATGCTTTGTATGAGCGAATTGCTGTTGTTTCTCAGTCTGGTGATCAGACTGGACATTGCTTGACTCACAATGAATTTTCAAATTATCCAGGCAGTTTTCTATGAACATCTGCGTGGCTGAGTGATAGTGAGGAGTGTTTGTGAGACGTCTCAGAATGTCATTGTGAACAATAGTGATACTGTAGTAGTACGGGCGTAATAGCAGCAGTTTCGTTTCTCGGTGACAGAAGGCAAACTTCCTTTCAATCATGTTTCCAGTTGTACACAGTTTACGATGCTTCTGTTCTATGTCTGCGGTATCTTTTAGGTCGTCCCTGATAAAATGTGGCCCAAATACGGAAATTCATGTACGAATACCAGACGACGATTTCCAAGGAAAATTAGTGGTTCTGCAATATGCTTAAGCAATCTCAGGAGCAGCGACGTACACTGGGTCTTGATTTCATTGCATAGGATATAAAATTCCTTTGCATATTGGCGGTAGGTGTCGATGAGTCACTGGAGACCTTGCACTGATGAGGAAATCAGAACCATATCGTCAGTGTAACAGAGGTTGTTTATTGTTGTTTCGTTGATAGTGCATCTGATTGGGAGTGAGATCAGTTTGACATTCAGGGCATCCGTGTACGTGTTAAACAGGTATGGAGAGAGAATGCCCCCTTGCCGGAGCCCATTTAGGGAACTGAAGGTGTACAACAGTACATTACCCCATTTGACACAGAATTGCTGTGTGTAGAACCAACAACATAAAATGCCAATTAGATACAGAGGTGTGCCTCTTTTGTGCAGCTTCAGGAAGAGCTTCAGGAAGAGCTTCAGGTAGTTTACTCTGTCAAATGCTTTTCTCACATCTGCAAAACAGGAAAACAGGAGAGGCTGATGATAGGTAATAGTTCAGCAGTTCTTTCAAGATGTAGATGCGGGTGTCGGTTGAGTGGTTTGCTTTAAAGCCGAACTGGTTGTCAGTAGTGTGTAGAAAGGGGAGAAGTCTCACTAGAAGAACGGACTCAAGTATCTTTGACACAATTGTAGTAATTGCAATCAGGCGATAATTGCCAGGGTCAGCTGCATCCTTTAACTTGTTTTTTTATGAATGGTATTAAGTGAACTAAGAGTAGGGAGTCTGGGAGAAACTGGTAAATTATGCAAACATTGAATAGAGCAGCTAGCAAAATGTAAATTATCAGATGGCAGAATTTGAAAGCTTAAGCAGGCAGGTCATCGCAGCTGGGCAATTTATTATTCAATAGGTTGTTTCTGCCACCGCTGAGGCTACCTGGTGTAATACAATTGGTGAAATGAACTGAATATTATCAGTCAGGAGGTTATTTACATCCCTTCGGGAGTCTTGATCGTTTATGCAAATCAGGATAGTGCTGAAGTGATCACCCGACATTCTTGCGATAGCCTCGTCACCGACAGCTTCTCCTACTCTCTGTGATAGCTTTTTAGTTTTGGGATTTAGGGGTTAATTGTCCTTCCAAAGACGGGTAATCACCAGATTTTAATTTTCTAGACATTGCATCAGCTCTTAGTTGCTTTTCATTCAGTCTGCAATGCTTGAGGGCAAGTCTGAACTATGCTCTCGCCTGCCTCATTAGCAGTGCAAAGTGTCCTTCCCTCAGGCTACCATTTTGCCTCCACAGTAGAAACATCTCTCGTGAATGTGTATATTACGAGGTATATTACGAGAGTTGCTTTGATGAGATCTGAAGGTATCCCTGCTGGAGGCGAGCATAGCAGAAACTATATTCAAATAGAAATCTTTCAGATCTTTCCTGTGATGATTGTTTCCACATTCTGGGTTAGTGCACAGTAAGGCATCTGCCAGTTAACCTATTGACTGCAGCCTGGTTTCCGTGGTTTCCCTAAAGGATCTGGTTTTCAGGTGGTTTTTAAAATCCCAGTTAACAGCAGGTGGGTGATCAGTTAGGGGGTTCACGGTAGGGAGGGATGGGGTACTCAATGACACCTGTAAAGGGATGTGATCATAGCCCATTGCATGATTGTAGCGAATGTTTCAGGTCACAATAGAGCCATAAAGTTGAGGGGATGTGATGCGGTGTCCGTTCTGTTCTGTACATGGGTATAGGAGGAGCAATGGAGGAGCATTACATTGCTAATCCAGAGAGCGTGATTTTGACAGAAATGAGTAATTTCGTTATAAAATTGTTTTGTGGGGTTAGAATTAAGGTCCCAATTATACAAATATGATCAGCAGTAGAATCGTGAATAATGCTGTGTAACTCACCTAGGATCATGCAGTATTAATAAAAATTATTGTTCTTTTCATATAAAGGCATATAAACATTAATTATTAGGATCTTAGAGTCCCCTACTGTCACTTGAAGCTCCAGCAATCTATCACTCCTATAGGTCAACACATTCACCAAATTGTCTAGCGATTTGTGCCACAGGAAAGAAAGGCCCCCTTTCAGGCGACCGGCCACAATATGCTCTGTAACTTGCATCGATGAGGTCGAGAAAGCCCTGAAGTCTTCATGCACTGAATCACAGATGGCAAGATCATGGGGCCAGAGGAGTGTTTCTTGTAATGCAATGATACCTTTGAAGTTTTTGCAAAACGTGTTTAGGGGAGGAATGTTCCACTTGAGCCCAAAAATATTCCAAGAGATTATATCTAGTGCATCCATGGCAACTCATGAAGATGGAAAATGAATGAGTAGATCATTTGGGTGGATGGGGGTTTGGTCCAATGGGGTGGGCATCCCCTCGGCTTGGGAGGATGGCTAGCACTTGTGCTAGAAGGCAACTCTGTGCCTGAACCCCTATTTGGGGTGTCAATAAGTTCCCTTGGGGGAGGTTGGTCCCGGATTAATTTAGCATGGGAGTTCTTGGGAGATAGGAGGGTTGGAGCCCATGGGAAACTTGACTCTACTATGGTGTCTAGTTTCACCGATGAACGTAAATTGTG
This sequence comes from Macrobrachium rosenbergii, assembly GCF_040412425.1. Classification (NCBI taxonomy): domain Eukaryota; kingdom Metazoa; phylum Arthropoda; class Malacostraca; order Decapoda; family Palaemonidae; genus Macrobrachium; species Macrobrachium rosenbergii. The sequence continues at coordinate 7,954,743 of NC_089742.1, forward strand.
AATTACAGTGTGACATCTTTTCTCAGGTTTCGGGCGAGGTGATTCACGAATGTTGGGCTTCGGTTCAGTGGACAATCGAGATGTTTTTTTCTTTTTTTTCTACTTGTTTGTGTCTGCCAGTTCCCAGTCCCCTCATGATCAATCACATCTTCATCTGCGATTGGGGTTTTGGGGGTGGGGGAGAGATAGGGTCGGAAGTCTCACTAGGGCTGGTGATCATCGCTGAAGATCTATTTCCACCAGAGGCACTGGGGAGGGAGAGGAGGTTGGTGGTCCATTGGTCCTCTCCAATAAGTCTACAGGTGATTTGGGCACTTCATCCAAGGGAGAGAGGGCAGTTCCTTCATGGGAGGGTATGGCCATCTCGACTTCGCGTCACACCCTCATTTCTCTTGTGTTGTTGGAAGGCGAGGAAATAATAGATGCCTCATTCAAAGGATTCTGGTGGCTTGCTGTGCTATTATCTAATGATTCCTGCTCTCCTTTGACCGCATCCCAGTGCTGAGAAATATTGTTATTTATTTCCACAGTTTTAAGACTGTCGAATGATTCCTGTAATCCTTTGATCATGTCCCAGATCTGTGAAAATTTGTCTTGTGCTTCCTCAATTTTTTCTGAGGTTTTGTCAGTTTTTCTGAGAGGATTTTGCTTTTAGAAAGGCATTTTCTGCTGTATGGTATACTGCAGGTAGGCTTAGATCAGCAGGCTCCTTTGGAGGCAGATTGTAAGGGTCATCAGCATAGATTTCCACTGAGCAGGTCCTTAGCCAGATAGTGATACATGATACTTTCTTAAGACAGGATACACTTTTTGTGGGTTGCTCCTGGAGAATGGTATTTGATATCAGGTCTTTACATTTTGTATATGCAGCGTGAATTTCCTCGTCAGAGAAGGCTGCACTGACCAATTGTATAGTAGACTTGACATCGGAACAGTTCGATTGGTATTGTACAAAGTAAAGACAATTGTTCACGAGTACAGAACTTGTGTAGGGCATAGGTATCATTAGGTGCCAGGGTCACTGGCACGATGGTTGGAGGTTGGTCAGATGACATTTTTTGTGGTAAAGGGAGGGCCAAGAACTAACACACTTATCATGACATTGGTCATGTTTGACTTATTTTGACTCTTATGTTGTAGAGACTCAGTTGGTTAAAGTTGTTAGCGCCGTGTTATACATTAATTGGACTTATTTTTGGGTTATAAATTCTGGGATGTAGAGGTTCCCATTTCATTTCTATTTTGGTTCCTAACTATTTGCCATGGTATTCTATGTGAATAAACTATATTTTGTAGACATGTTTTTGCTGTTCTTCCTTGGTTCAGTTGGTGACTTGGATATGTATAGAGAGAAAGTTGAAGAGTTGAGAGAGAGAGAGAGAGAGAGAGAGAGAGAGAGAGAGAGAGAGAGAGGAGCTGAGTGAGTAGGCTGAAAGAGAGAAAGAGAGAGAGAGAGAGAGAGAGAGAGAGAGAATGCACTAGCCCAGTGTTCACACTGGCTAACGCTACCCTGATTTCTTTCGTGATATAAGTTAATAACGTCATTGACCTTATAACATATATATGTGGTAAGAGGTTATGACCCTATTTGACCTTATATAACAGTATTGGCATCTGACCTTACTACCTTTGACAGCTTCTGAAGGGATTGGTGACAGGGAAATTAGGTTATAATAGGGCATGTTCCAAGAAACTTTGGGAAGTTAGGTTGGTAGTACTTTTGATGACCTAGGCTTTTTCCGTTCAGCTGGAAGAGAGTCAGATGATTCACGGTCAGTCGCTAATGGCTTCTGCTGGTGTAAGTGTGTTTGTGCATCGTGAGAGCGGCAGAGTGTGTTTCTTTAATTGTTCTTTAGATACTTTTGCTGTGCAGGTGGTGGACGAAGAAGGGGGACATTCTTACGTGAGTGTTCTCTTTGTGTTGGTTTATTATTTAGTGATGTAGCAGTGAACAAGCTAGTTCAAGAACGAGCAAGTGTTTTTTTTCTGATTGGGTAAGCAGTGAGCCCATGTTTTGCTACACTCAGGGTAACTGTGATGTATTGCACAGGGGTGGAGTAACCCTTCCCATTTTCTTTAAAGCCCATTTTCTATGTATGTGGGGGTAGACTACTGTAGTTGGATGTTGGGCGTGACTTGTGTATTTTTGTGATCGGCAGTTCACATCGGCAATGAGGAACTAATTGGGGATTACAGAATACTTAGTTATTTTTATTATTTTCATTATTTTTGGGGAACTTGGGTTATTGTGTTGATAATTGCTTTACAGTTGTTGGGTTATTGGGAATACACATTTCTTACACTACTGAGTAAACATTTCTTTTATTTCTGTTTTTTTTTTCATTTTCTTTCTCTTTTTTTTTTTACCTCATGGAGAATTTCCCATTTCCCTTCACAAGGATTTTGTTCTAGAATTTCTGTTAGTGTATGAAGTGGAGATCGGGTTGTGTTGTTGGGGCTTGGAATTTTATCAGTCCTGACAATATGGCCGAGGGTGCCAGAAGTTGTCACGTCCCAGTAAAGTGTTTGTTCGCGAGTTCGCTCTCATGGGCGTGTCATAGGAAGTGTGAATTTTCCATTTTGAGTACACACTAGACACTCGGGTCTTGATTTCCTTTTGATAAGATCCTCTTTGCAGGAAAACTTTGTGTACTGCCTGTGAGGTGAGCTGAGACTTTTTTAAAAAAACTGAATGGGTTATAATAACTTTGTTTAAATATACTAACTCTTTGCACTGTTACCCATGCTTTGAATATCGTTTCCCATTTATTTTAATTTTCCAGGTCTTGTTGATTTTTATTGTTTTTCTGAATTTTGATTTTGTCATGTTTTATTATGTGTTTGGGGTTAGCAACATGAGAGATATCCCACATTTTTTTTTCTCTGTGCTTATTTTTAAAAGGTTTGTTTTTCCATTTGTTTCCTCAGATGTACTGAATTAGAGGTCAAATAACTGGAGGGGAATGTAACTTGTCATGACTTTGGTCATGTTTGACTTATTTTGACTCTTATGTTGTAGAGACTCAGTTGGTAGTAGTAGTTGGCACTGTGTTATAATATCAATTGGACTTATTCTTTGGGTTAACAATTCTGGGATGTAGATATACCCATTTCATTTCTATTTACCATGTTAGACTATGGAATAAGCTATATTTTTGTAGACCTATCTTTGCTGTTCTTCCTTGGTTCAGTTAGTGGCTTGGATATACAGAGAGAGGTAGAAGGGTTGAAAGAGCTGAGCGAATGAGCTGTAGGCGAGAGAGAAGAGAGAGAATGAACTAGCCCAGTGTTCACACTGGCCAATGCTACCATGATTTCTTTCGAGATACATATATATTTATATATATATATATATATGATTATATATATATATATATATACATATATATATATATATATATATATATATATATATATATATATATATATATATATATATATATATATATATATATGTATATATATATATATATATATATATATATATATATATATATATATATATATATATATATATATATATATATATATATATATATATATATATATATATATATATATATATATATATATATATATATATATATATATATATATATATATATATATATATATATATATATATATATATATATATATATATATATATATATATATATATATATATATATATATATATATATATATATATATATATATATATATATATATATATATATATATATATATATATATATATATATATATATATATATATATATATATATATATATATATATATATATATATATATATATATATATATATATATATATATATATATATATATATATATATATATATATATATATATATGTATATATATATATATATATATGTATATATATATATATATATATATATATATATATATATATATATATATATATATATATATATATATATATATATATATATATATATATATATATATATATATATATATATATATATATATATATATATATATATATATATATATATATATATATATATATATATATATATATATATATATATATATATATATACATACATATATATATATATATATATATATATATATATATATATATATATATATATATATATATATATATATATATATATATATATATATATATATATATATATATATATATATATATATATATATATATATATATATATATATATATATATATATATATATATATATATATATATATATATATATATATATATATATATATATATATATATATATATATATATATATATATATATATATATATATATATATATATATATATATATATATACATACATATATATATATATATATATATATATATATATATATATATATATATATATATATATATATATATATATATACATATATATATATATATATATATATATATATATATATATATATATATATATATATATATATATATATATATATATATATATATATATATATATATATATATATATATATATATATATATATATATATATATATATATATATATATATATATATATATATATATATATATATATATATATATATATATATATATATATATATATATATATATATATATATATATATATATATATATATTATATATATATATATATATATATATATATATATATATATATATATATATATATATATATATATATATATATATATATATATATATATATATATATATATATATATACATATATATATATATATATATATATATATATATATATATATATATATATATATATATATATATATATATATATATATATATATATGTATATATTTTTATATGTTTCCTGGTGCAGGTGGTTCTTATGACTCACATTTATTACTTTACTCGAAAATGGCCTTGCAAGGTAACAGAACATATAAAAACACAAACTAAAAGGAGTGGTACAAGGAGCGGAGGCTCTTTCTCAAAGGGAAGTCGTGAAACATGTGGATACAAAAATAGGTATATTCTCATAACACACAAGATCAAAGGGAAAAGAACTGAAACACATTAAATTGCTGCTGCAGAAGTCCTCTCGAAGGTGGGGGAGCTTGGGAATGCCAGGAACACGGACCAAGGAGAATTCTGCCACGATCGTCCTTCTGAAACGATATGAGGACCCAGGTTACAAATCTAATGCTGGAATTTGGGGAATGAATTACTCGGTGTGCGCTGTGGCGCCAAGGACTTCCCGAGGAGTTACTTGTGACTCAGAGCAAGGAGGCAGTGAACACGTGGGCTGGGATTGAACCAAGAAGCATCAGGGAATACCAGGTTATAGGCCCAAAGTTTAATAAATGCACAAGGGCGAACGTAACGTGACTAAGCAACTCGTTCTAGGTACTTTACCACATTGTAGAGGCGTAAGGCTGACGTCGGCGTCCAGCGGCGTCTTCTGCCAGGGTCCACGTGTGTGTGTCGACAAAGGGCCTCCTCACCAGGAACTGCTTTCAAGTCATATGTTGGGGACGGAAAGGAGAGGTGCCCTTGTGATGATGAAAGGCCACAGTTGAGATTCCGCTCACTTTGGGACTTGCAAATCCCCACTTGCAATCTTTGATGGCCACATGGGTGGGGGTACGGAGCAAAGGGCAGTTAACTTCCACGTGGCGACGAGGGAAGAAGGGCGGGGGGCAAGGTCTGCACTCGTGACCTCTTGGCTTAAACTTGCGGCTGTGTGTGAGGCCGTGCTTCTGACCCCTGACCTTTTATTGCTTCTGGACAGGGGTAGAGGGGGGATGCTATGGGACAGGGGTAGAGGGGGGGCTATGTCCTGACCGGTCAAAGAAAACGGCTGACCGTCCTGCCCGGTCACTCCTGTACCAAAGAGAACGGCTCAAGCCAGTTTATTTGCCCCAGGTGAGAATTAAATCTTTTGAGCGTCTCTTATAACCCACTTCCACTGGTTGAAACTACCCCGAACCAGAATCCACTACCTCTCACAGGTTCAAAATAGACAGAGGCCTATCTATCGGCCGAGCAAAGCAGAAAGGCCGTTGCTTTCATAGCGTATTTTGGAGCTAATCTTTACAGCTCCCCTGGCAAGATGATGTTCACACCTTTTAAGCGGGTGCGAATATCGATAACAGCAAAAATGAGCGATGAAAACGTTCGACTTTACTCTATCTTCTGCTTTGCTACAACTGTTACTTTACTTTATTTGCAAAACTCTGCTGCCACACTGATCAATAACAAACTGAAGGTTTACTTTAGGTGCAGAGTGCAATTTAGAATATACAATAAAAGGTGCCCTTACTTGCAAATTAATTATTGCTCAAATACTTCATAAGTACTGATTCTACCCATTCTTTACTCGTTTTACTTTACCCGGGTAATAAGGCGCTCAACAGAAAATAAACAAAGAACACTTCAAAGTTGCAAAATAACAACAACAAAATAAACATACAAGGCAAGATGTCAAAGGAAAACAAAGGTAAATCAACCAACTTCTTACTGCTATCCTGGAATTACATGCATGCGATTAGTTGTACCTTGAAGAGGCGGTATAAGTGACAATACACCGTTGGTTTTAAATGATATCCCCTTTACCAGAAATTGTAATAACAAATTAAATTCTCTTTCCAATCGGTGGACAATAATTGTGCACAAACTCGATGAGTAGCTAATTCCTCCAGCCAGTGCTAAAATGGGATGACAGAAGTCTGGCTGTGGAGAGGCGAAGAGATTATTCGCGGGTTTTAATTCACTAACTTAAACAACGCTAAATTTGTTTACGTCCGCGGCCTACAACTCGAGTGTAAGTTATAAATAGCTACTCGCTCGAAGTATGAATGGGAGGATACACAAATGAGGGGGAACTGGACACGGATAAAATTCTCCACAAAACATTAACTCAATAAAATTAAAAGAAAACTACACTGAATGACAAACGAAGGACATGACTTCTTACTGAGGGAGGGCCACACTGCTGGTATTAAAAGGGTAATGTTAAAACTCGCAAGGGCAGGAATCTTGTGACTCGCGATTCGTTAACAAAATAGAAGAAAAGGATTAAATGAAAGTAAGTAATATACACAGAAAACGAAGGATAACAGAGTGAGGTTTTTATTGTTTATTTATTAATCTAACGTCCGTCGCCAATAGAAGACGGTCAGAGCTAACTCACAGCCCAAGGGCTGGGAAAGGAAACCCAAAGGGCGCGACCCCTTCAGGAAGAGCTGACACGCCTGCCTTGTGCCAAGGGACGGGCGTAAGGGCGTGCCACTTCCCACTCTGTCTCTCTTACTGCTTCAAAGATAAAATGATTAATGCATTTTTAAAAGGGATGATATCCCATGTGTTAACTGCTGCTTGCGGCGGTAATTAAGGGAAAGAGTAAAGGAAAGATCGATAGAGAAGGATGAGGGATAGAAATTCCAAAGGAAAGGAAGAAGATAGCGGAAGGCCTTGACATCCTCTCCTGGATGAAAGGTGCCAAGACGTTCAAAAGATGAAGAGGTGACCCTATGCCAAGTTTGCACAGGGGCCAGAAGAGCTCGGGAGCTTGTTGTGGACTACCTGCGATTGCCCACACCCGTGGTAATTCCGCCGCGAACCTCTCCTCCTTGGACTGTTGTCCTTGGCCGGGGAATCGGAGGGCCCGAGGCCAAAGGGCGGCAAGGGGTGCCATCTGGGTCAGCTGCTGCGACAACTGACACAGGAATTTTGATCGCCATCTCGGACATTAACCGGCACAGTTTGCAGAGTTCATCGGCCCAGGAAGGCAGGGCAGAGTCATGACTCATGGAGGAATCTGCGGCGGGCGGCGAACGGAAGATTGGGTTGATGGAGGCACAGCTGTCACAGAGGCTGTGTCCCTCTCAGGAGGTTCTGGCACGGCCTCACTGGCGGAGGCAGTCAGGCAATAGAATGGCGGAGGTCCCGGGCATCCCCAGAGGATGTCCCGTCCCAGCAGGAATTCCACTTCATGCCTGATACGGTTCACTACGCCCAGGCGGTGAATCTCAATGCTCCTGTCGGTAATCACCCGGAGTTTGACTGTGGGCACAGTTATGGACTGCTGGTCAACCCAGGTTACCATCCACCTGACTTCCTCATCTATGAAGACACCGGCTGGCACTTTGGCCCGATCAATCAGGCTAATATCTGAGCCCGTGTCTGCAGTAGCCGACAGGTTTACTATTAGGCTAGACTCATCCAGAGGGGCTATGGTGACGAACTTTGTCCAGACCCGCTCAGGGTGAGCCTTTTCTGGCGGCTTAGCCAGAGAGGATGTGGTACTGATCAGGTGGACATGCCTGGGAGCGACCACATGTTTTGGGCATGCAGGATACCCTGAAGTAGAGTGTCCTTAAGCTCCACAGTCTCGGCAGGGGCCCCGGGGATAAGATGATATCCCAGCGGTGACGGTGGGCGGAGAAGCTGGTGCGGAATTAGGAGAGGAAGAGGGATGGTTATTGGTAGGCTGCCGAGGGTTGTTGCCGGGTTGATTATTGTCCCTGTAGTGGCAGTCTGCTTCAGCATGACCGTACTTCTTGCAGATGGTGCGTGGGTCTGCTGGGTGGACCATTCGGGCGATTGAAGGCCAAGAGGTGTCCGGGGTACTATTTTTGCTGCAAGGTGCTGTGGGTGGGGTTGTATGTTTCCCAAGCATCAGCTAAGCGGCAGGCTTCCTTGAGGGTGGCTGGCTGTTTATCACTAAGATACACAGCCAGAGGCCCGGGCGCACACTGGAAGAGGTCCTCCAGCATGGTCCGGTTGAACACTCCTCGAAGGTGTTGCTGCGCAGGGATTTGAACCAGCGGGTCCCAGCCCGAGTCTTGTGACAGGCCCATTCCGTCCAGGACCAGCTGGCGTCCTTGGCCATACCTTGGAATCGTTGTCTCCACCTGTCAGGAGTAATTTCATACGCCCTAGTGATGGCCTCACGGACAGCAGCCATGTCTCCTCGTTGATCTCTTTCCAATGCTCGGTGGGCGGCCCTAGCCTTACCATCCGGGTGCTTGGTAAGCAGTAAGGCGCTCTCAGCCAGGCTAACATCATAGGTCTCGAAGAGGAATTCGATCTCTTCGAGCCATTGTTCTGGCTCATCTTCCGTCCACCTGCCAACAAGGTCATTGACTGTCGCGAGGGAGGTATTTGGTGCAAATGAGGTGAGGCTGGATGCTTGTTAGGCTGCTAGCGCTTCGGCAGTTTCCTTCTTGGCTCTCTCTAACTCGAGCTCCTTGTCTAAGAGCGCTAGTTACTGCTGTCTTCGTCTTTCTTCTCTTTCTTCTTCTTGCTGTCTTCTCCGCTCTTCTCTTTCTTCTTCTTCTCTCCGCTGCTCGGCTTCTTGCTGCCTTCTCCGCTCTTCTCTTTCTGCTTCTTGCTGCCTTTGTTCTTCTTCACACTTTCTTTTCTCGGCGATCTGTTCCTTTACAAACCTTTGAAGGGCCTGGCCGGAAAGACTGTCCTCCTTCCCTATATTCCTAAAATATTGATGCTCCTCGGTTGACATGTTGCTGATGGGGAAGGGGTGCTGAGTGAGGTACTTGGGTGTTCCCAGAGGAAAAGGTTTGTGACGATGAGGAAGTGTCCTTAGACTAGTGGCACTTCAATGAGTGGCACCTTTGAATGAGGTGGCACTGTGGAGGAGTGTGCCTTGCGAGGGTCACACTAGGGGAAAGCGTTCCTGAAGGAAGTCTGAGTCCTTATGGGTGGATATGCTGGTAAATGGAGTTCTCCTGAAGGTTCTATGGTCCTTATGGGCGGATGCACTGTTAATGGGGTGTTCCTGAAGGAGCTGCGGTCCTTATGGGCGGAAACACCGGTTGTATGGCACCCTGTTTCTTCAATACAAGTGCAATGACTTATAAGAGGTCGCTTTTGTTAGTTGGCACTGTGGTGCCGGTGCGCTCCCTGGAGCAATGCAAAATGTCAGTGCATGAATTGGCGCTGAAGGTGAGGTACTCTGCCTGAGCAGAAGGTAAGTAGGGAATAAAAGGTAACTGAGAGACTCCAACAGAAGGGAAGAGATACAAAAGTGAAAGGAGAAAGATAAGTGCTTCAGTGATTGGGTGCTTAGCAGTGCCGCAGATTAGTGGCACTGAGAGAAATGGAAACTGGATGTGACAAGGAAGGAGGCTCGTTCCTTGAACGAACGTTGTGGGAACGAATATGCACGTGAAACATTTGATTTGTAGTGTATTGCTTCGTTGTGCGACAAAGATGAAATTGGAATTGGATGGATGGCGAAAAGGGAAAACAAAGAAAACTGCACTTTCTTTCTACATGCGGATTTTAAAATGCAAAATGAATTATTACTCTTTGAATATCAGCACTGTCTTTACGTTAATGTACTTTACTATGCACTGGGGGGGTCATTAAATAACTAGGCTGGGCACTTTTCTTCCAACACTGGGACAAGTTGATGTATGCGCGATTTCAATACAACTGTTTCTGGCTGGCCGTATAAATGCCAGATATCGCTATACAGTTTTCCGTAAACTAATCGTTATTTCAAAATTTATCACTAACCAAGAAATGTACATTTTCTTTGCCGTAACTATTCTGAAATATGCTCCTAGCTTGTGGTCCTAGCATACACATGCAAAATTCCTTAGCTAGCACTTCCTAATTTCTAATTTTACTCGTTTACTACTCGACACTTTCCTACACTCTAGAAATTTTGCGGGGCGAACATTTCGCACCTTCCTCTCTGTCTCGCTAATATAAGAACCCTGTGCGTTCCCTTGTTATGAATGCTTTTAACGATACGAAAATTGCTGCATTTCTTTTGAGTGATGAAATGTTTATCGTGCATGTGATAATCAATTTTATATATTCTTGGTTTTCTAGTCTAGCTTAATAGCAAAGCTAATTAACGCTAATGACTAATCCTGGCATTTGGTCGACCACTGTCATAAACTGGCCTCCGCTTTGGTGAGGAATTTAATCAAAACTATAATTGATGCTGCCACAAAACCAAGGAAGTCCAGTTTATGAGCAAAAGGAATAAGTTATGTGAAAACTTGCCTTAGAATTTTCCTGGAGTATAATTTAAGGTGGAAGGTCGCCATATAGGAATTAGAACTCTTTTACCAATTTACAGGGATTTATTTACAGAAACTTAGCAAATCAACAGTGAGACACGACACAACATAACCACTAAGGGGCAGATTCAGAATAGGACACAGGGAACAATAATGCAATGATTTGGCAACAAGCAAGTGGATTAAAATGGGGCCAATATGCAATACAATGAGTTCAATGTTAATGATCACATTCAGTCCTGCCCTGATTATGTGAAATAGTCTCAGGTAATGCAAATGATGGAGCTCCAGGATGGGAGAATACTTCATATGGACATTTTGGGGCCACAACGGAAAACTGTTACGGACTGAGACCAGTAATTAATTGGGTGGCAGGCGGGGTATGGAAGCATAGGTTGCGATCGTGCCACGTGTCCCTCCTGAAAGAGACGTTCTACAAAAGATTACCCAATACACGTTCTGAAATACAACACATAACGTAGCCTAGAAGGTGCTTTTAATGAAAGCACGTAAATATGATCTGAGAATCGGAGCAGCATATGCATTAACAATGAACACTGATTGTCCTCACACAAAGTTAAAATTACACTGTTACAGCTTAACTTAAATAGCCCCTAAATTGCACTGGTGAAGGGATAATTGATTAGCACAGGATCTTTACTTGAATTCAAAGGACGTAAATGGCAAGGCAGGGATACAGGCAGGATTCTGACAAAGGGAAGATTGTTCATGGAGGAAGAGGTTAAAAGTTTAAAAGAAATGGAAATTAAGGAGTTTTAAATACAAGGGACAGGGCTGGCTATTTGACTACTTTTATGACCATTGTTGGTGCCTAACAATCGGTTTGGCTGTCCATCGACGATCATCACACCAGCGGAGCAGAGAAATGTAGCACGTCCGGTGCAGACGAGATCAGACCAAGGAGTGGCTTCTGTTCTCCCCAACATGGCGTCGTGGGGGGTATCTCGGTTTTTTCTACAACGTACCTGCAAGGAGTCATATGCCAGCAAAATCACAGAGAAAAGGAGACCTTAGGACTAAGGTCTTACAGAATAAAATCCTACCGCATCCCCTAAGTTCGATACGCCTATTGGGCTTCTTGAACACTAATTGCTACCCATCTCAGGCGATGGGGGTGACGGGGTTTGGGTATTGTTCCAGCATTGTACGATCTTTAAGGGGGGAAGGGAGGTTTACTAACAGCTGTGAACTGGTTCAAACAAACGCGGTTTCCCTGAGACCTTGATTCAAAGACAAAGGAATCACACATTAACTGAGAATTGATTGCTGGAATTAATATACAAGGAAGGGAGTGATGTTTATATATATATATATATATATATATATATATATATATATATATATATATATATATATATATATATATATATATATATATATATGTGTGTGTATGTGTGATTCTCAACACTATGTATCAGTCCGTCAATGCCCTGGAAATAAAGTCGAAACCAGTCAGGACCTACACCCTGTCTCTTATTTTTCACTTGTTGTAATGTGTTATATATATAGTGTCACTGTCGCAGCCGTTTGGTGTGAGGGATGTCTCTAAACTATGGCTTAGGAAACAACAACTGACTAAGGGGGCCATGCTCCAGTGATCAGAAAAGGTTGGTCAGTGAATTTAACTCAAAATATCAACAAAGTAAGGGTTTAGGGTAAACATAGGTTGTCCACTTAGAACATATAATTCATTAAAATATCAGAAGATGAAATGCATACAGGAGCTATCAATAGAGTTCTGTGGCACAATCAAAATTACTGTACTAAAATGACAATCAACAAGCAAGAGTACCACACTAATGCAAGCTATATAATTATGCCTTCTTAGGCTAACAAACTTCATGAACATGGAATAGAATCCTTAGATAGTAGAAGATGGGGTACTGCAAGTAAGACAAGGTTCACACTGGGGCTCCAGATATCTTGACTGGATATGGCACCTGCAATTTACAGGAAGATAGCACCGTTGACCTATAGGTAATTTCACACAACAGGGTACTCTCAACACGGATCTGCAATGCAGGGGATGTTGTAATATACGAAGGAATTTTGAGGGAAATTTAAATTCAAATACGTAAGCAATGACAAAACACTGATCTTTGACGCTGGTAATAATAACTCACTGAACTTTAACACTACAATCGAAGCATAAGTAAGACTAACACTGGTATTCCAGTATTTATAAAACAAACACTACAGTCTACATCATGAGAATCTCCAAGGGAGAATTAAAAAGGGAATGTGTATGAGAACAGGAGAACAAGTGGAAAATTTAAGTAAGAGGTAAAAAATGGTGAGGCTGGACAAACAACTTCCAATCACTTTACCTTAGTCCGTGAACAAGACTTGAGTAGATCAGACCCAGTTTCCTGCAGCGGGAGCCTCAATGGAAACTGCATCATGCACAGTCCCCCACCATAGAGGAATCAGATGAAACCCAAAGGGAGCTGCTGGGCTACAGAATCATCAGTTCTCAAGGCTTAAGGTAGTTAGTTAAGGACCACCTTCAGAGTGACAGCATCACAGAGACGTCTAGTGGGGACTCGATCAGAGTCCCTATCCGACAGGATTCTCAACTGGAAGACAATAGCAAAGGACGTCCCGTCGGAGCCTGTATTTATACTGCAGCATCAACATTAGTCATATTTTGACAGTCCCATCTTAATGGGGTCATTTATTGTCCTCTTCTTGGGGCACATGGATAATCTCTGGAGGTACCTGGAAAAGTCATTGAGAACCGGCCAGGAAAAGGTTCAGGGGGAAGAGGTGACAATAGCGAGATGATTAGATTTGAGAGGCGTGGCTAAGTGGGAGGAGACACAGGTGTGGGACAGGTCAAGGAAATAACCTGCAATAGCATAGTAGGTAGCTGATCAGGGGGGAATTTCCTCAGATGGCTCTTATGGCAAATTAACTGGGGACTTTTTTAACAATATCAGAGGGTGTGAAGTCTCAAAGGGTTCTCTTTAATGCGTAAAAGGGCTACTAACTTTCCCCTCGAGCAAGGATTACCAGGTTGCGCCAGGTGCTGTTAATTATTTTGGGTACGGTCGTCAATTACCTGCTCATTTGACACCAGGGCCATCATTAGTGAAAAGGGCATGGCGTGGGAAGGCATCAGATACACTTCACACAAACATCTAGTATTCTTTTTACTTTATGGTGGTATGTTATATCGAACTATCAAGACAGGAAAAGCAAAAAAAAAAAAACAAATGGTCAAAAGGACGTTTGTCATATATATATATATATATATATATATATATATATATATATATATATATATATATATATATATATATATATATATATATATATATATATATATATATATATATATATATATATATATATATATATATATATATATATATATAAATATATAAATATATATATATATATATATATATATATATATATATATATATATATATATATATATATATATATATATATATATATATATATATATATATATATATATATATATATATATATATATATATATATATATATATATATATATATATATATATATATATATATATATATATATATATATATATATATATATATATATATATATATATATATATATATGTGTGTGTGTGTGTGTGTGTGTGTGTGTGTATGACAAACGTCCTTTTGACCATTTGTTTTTTTGCTTTTTCCCGTCTTGATAGTTCGATATAACATAACATAAAGTAAAAAGAATACTAGATGTTTGTGTGAAGTGAATTTGATGCCTTCCCACGCCATGCCCTTTTCACTAATGATGGCCCTGGTGTCAAATGAGCAGGTAACATATATATATATATATATATATATATATATATATATATATATATATATATATATATATATATATATATATATATATATATATATATATATATATATATATATATATATATATATATATATATATATATATATATATATATATATATATATATATATTGTGACCCACCGCCCGCCATCTAGTGAGTGCAAAACTCACTAAATATGTATTTTGTAATACCTCTAAGTTTCTTCTTTAAAGTCCCTGTTCTGTCACTCCTTAAAATTACCTTGTTTCCTCCCTCTTCCTTAATGGGGAGAGGAATTTCAGCTCGTATCGTGTACATACCTATTTTGTCAGTGATCATATTATTATTATTATTCGTGTATTTGCGTATTGGTGTTATTCATTATTTATTATTATTTTAATAGTGTCAAGTTGTAAGAAGTTTATTCATATAATTATTTTTCTTATTTTGGTGTTGGGAAGTTTAATTATAATCATAAAAATCGTTCAAGTGTTTCTAATAACCGGCATATTGACTATAATACATTCAGTGCTTATTTTATTTGAACAGTGGAGCAGTGTGCAGTGTTGGTATCAGTATAACAATTATACATGAAGGGCTGAAACAGATATATTTTTTTTGGTGATATATTTTTTTATATATGTAAGTTGTTGTGGTGTACTGCAGGTCATCATTTCTTTAGCCTTTGTCACCAAGGTTAGGTACACTTCACAGCTTGGCTTCCTGGTTTGACAGTTGAGTATTAAGAATTTTGCCCTGGTCAAATTAGGGGCCGTGACATATGGGGGCCTGACCGGGATCTGTTTCTTCAGTGTGTAACCTGATACCCATCTGAACACTCCTGCACGTAAGACTCCAATTATTGTGCGTAAGTTTATTTATATTGATTTTTCATATTTCCTACGGTATGTACATGGTATCTCCTCTCCTGTTCCGTGAGCTCTCTAGGCATCTGTATTTTGGAGGAAATATCGGCAGCGTATTTTTGTTAGTCGTTAGGATCGGCAGTTGAGCCTGCCATCATTTAAGCTCCGCCCATCATCCCGAGCCACCCTTACGGACACATCTGGCTGCGACATCGGACGTCCTCATTTTTTCTCGTCCACCCGTTGTATTTACGCCTTCCTCGTCCGTGCCGGATCGTCTAAGATCCATCGTGATCAGCGTCCTTAATTGCGTTATTTGTACTTTGTAAAGTCTTTAACTTCATGGATAGCTGGGCACCCATCATTTATATTTTTGTCTCTTAACTCTGTTAAACGTTTATAATTTTGTACTTTGTATTTCCGCGACCTCTACTAGAATACGTTCTTGTAGTTTCGCTCAGCATTATTGGTACTTCGTGAGTGACTTGTTCATTTTACCACTACCTCTATTTACGTCCGCGGATGTTAGTGAACGCTGCTAGTACGGTAGTTTTCGCTCATCACTACCGATACCTCATGCTGGTGACTTTGTTCATTTTGCCACTACCTTTATTCATCATTGGCATAAGATATTTTGAACGTTAACGAAGTGGTACTGGGAAGGCGTGCAAAAGTTTGGCTGTCTTAGGATTATATCGTGCTTGAAAAGAAATTATGTAGTTTTGTATAGTTTACAAGCTTCTCGTTATATATTAGATAGTTGTTCATAGTTTAGTCTATTTGTGTTAGTTTCTTGTGATCGGTAAACATATGAAATATATTTTTGTGATTGCTAGTATTATAAAGTGCTTGCTGTCTTCTTATAGTATTGAGTGCTCTTATTGTAAAAAGTTGCCTAGAACAGTTTGCTTAGTTTGTGATTTTTGCATTGAAAAATTTGAATACCTTGTTGGATAGAGTTAAGACAATTTGTCAGAATCAGATAAAATTGTCTAGCATAATCATAAGCATTATCTTTGCTCCTCTTGTGTATCAGCTTAAGTATCTAGTTTTCATCAGGGTTTCATAGTTTCCTCAGTCCTCTATAAACGTTCTTTTTGAAGTTTATAGTACTTGTTCCATATAATCTTAAGTTTTAGTAAGTATTCAGTCATAACTGTTACTTTCCATAATGTTCAATGTAGAGAAATTTTTGTCTACTCCTAAAACCGAACTTCTAACCTTGCGTTTGCGAAGAAGCAGGAATTGCTGACCATTGCTAAACATTGGAATATAACTGTAGATCCATCTCATGTCAAAGCCCGATTAATCAATGATATTCTGCAGTTCCTTATTCAGAAGAAAGCAGTTGATGAAGGCGATGAAGACGTGGAAGATCTACGAAGTCTTACAGGAGCAATTGCAACGCCTTCTGTTGATCCAGAAATAGAGAAATTGAAACTGCAAATGCAAGTACTACAGTTGCAACGTCAAACAGAAGCTGAAAAATCAAAGCAGAAGAGAGAAGACTAGAGTTACACCATCAAGCGGAAGAAGCGAAACTTGCCTAGAACTAGAACATCAACGACAGCTCAATGAGTTAGAAATAGAAAAGGAAACCAAAAAGGGCTTCTATTCTCCTAAAGACTAAACAAGATGAAAAGCAAATTCTGATCCATTTGACCTTATAAAGGCAACCAAACTAGTACCAGAGTTCAATGAACGTGACCCCGAAGTCTTCTTTAAAACTTTCGAGGACACTGCCGCAACTTTAAACTGGCCTAAAGATAGTGGGTTCTCCTCATCCGAAACCATCTTAAGGGTAAGGCATCTTTTGTTGCTTCTCAGTTATTAACTAACAAAGATTATGATTCTATTAAAGAAAGCTATATTGGATACCTATGCCATTACTGTTGAGGGATATCGGCAAAACTTCGAAACTCCTTCAAAAGTGCTTCACAGACATTTGTAGAGTTCTGCGAACTGAAGATCCGGCAATTGAATAAATGGTTAAGTAAGGCAGAAGTGCAGGATTTTGACTCCTTTAAAAACTTAATTGTGTTAGAGGAATTAATCAGGAAGCTGCCTTTAAATATAGCCACACACATAATGGATAAAGGCGAAACCAATGCACTGAAAGCTGCTAGCATTGCTGATGATTTTGCACTAATCCATAAATACAAACCTTCACAGTCCAAATCTGTATCCTCTCATAAATCTTATAAATATTCTTCACAGGTGTGTTCGTACTGCAAGAAGGAAGGTCATGATATTCAGCACTGCCCTTGCCTCAATGTAAAAGATCTGACAGTGTGAAATCTGCCACCAGCAAACCTGAACAACCTTCCTCGAGAACTAATCAATCCCATCAAAAGACTCTCCATGTAGCAATTCCAAAACAAGAGGAAGATCCATTCAAAGCATTTACCTGTGCAGGGTCATTAAATGGTATACCTGTTGAGTGTTTAAGGGACACAGGTTCTACTCAGACAATTGTGAGAGTGACCAAAGATCTACCACTGGAACTAACTAATGAGTACATCACAGTTACAGATTTAACTACCAGCACCACTTTACCCTTAGCTAAGGTAAGATTATGTTGTCCTTATTTTGATGGTGATACTGTCGTTGCAGTAATGGACAAACAATTACCTCATTCGTCAGTGCAAGTAATTTTGGGTAACGACCTTGCTGGGTCAAAGGTACTTGACAAAAACCTTATTATCACTGATTCTCAGATCATTATTAATAAAGAAAATACGGACGAACAGCCTATCAATGAAGCAGAGATAGTACAAGTTGCTACCAGGTCAGCCCAAGAAGACAAAAAAGCAAACTAGATAAGCAAAATAGAACAACTACAGCGGCACTAGACATCATTGATACCCATAAAGATGATTTCAAATCTCATCAGAGGGCAGATCCCAGCTTAGCAGTTTGCTGGAAGAAAGTCTCAGACATTAATGATTTATCCAAAACTCCTTGTTTTTATCAGGATAAAGATTTTCTTTTTCGCCTTTTTCAGACCATCCAAATCTCCGTCCACCCATACATGGCTAGATCAACATCAACTTGTTGTACCTTCTGGTCTTCCGAAAGTCATTGCTGGACTTGGCTCACTCCACCGAATCTCATTTGGGAATTCACAAAACTTTCGACAGATTGGCTGAGAACTTCTTCTGGCCAGGAATGAAGAAAGATGTGAAGGATTTCGTTCAACAGTGCCATCATTGTCAGGTCACCGTAGTAAGCCCAATGAGTCCATTCCACCTGCTCCTCTCCAACCCATTCCAGTGCCAAAAATCCATTTGATAAAGTAATCATAGATTGCGTAGGCCATTACCAAAAACGCGAAGGGGAAATGAATATTTATTAACAGTATTATGTCCTACCACTAGATATCCTCTAGCAATGCCCATAAAAATATCCATGCAAAAACGATCATTGGACAGCTACTTAAAGTTTTTACCACCTTTGGGTTTCCTAAAGAACTCCAATGTGATCAAGGGACCAACTTCACCAGCAATCTTTTCAGGCAAGCCATGGCAGAATTCAGCATTCGTAATGTGTATGCCACAACATATCACCCACAGACTAATGGGGCCCTGGAACGTGTCCATCAAACGATAAAGAGCTTACTAAGGAAGTACATAAGTGAGACTTCAAAGACTTGGGATGAGGAACTAGATCTACTCATGTATATCTTGCGAAGTGTCCCTAATGACTCTACTGGTATATCCCCATTTGAGCTAATGTTCGGCAGAAAGCCCAGAACAACCTTAAGTATGGTCAAAGAGGATATCATAAACAAAAAGATAGAAACAGTCTCCAGCGTTTCCTCTTACCTAAGTGACCTCAAAGAGAAACTATTAAATATGACAATTTTGCATTTAACAATATTTCAATTTCACAGAATAAGATGCAGAGATTGTATGATCGGGAAAGCTAAGGTGAGGTCCTTCCAGCCAGGTGAACGAGTACTGATCTACCATCCAATTGCAGGAGCACCTCTTCAAGAGAGATATATTGGGCCATACGAAGTTATTCATAGACATGGTAAGGTAACCTACCTCATTAGTACCCCAGACCGTAAGAAAAAATCACAACTAGTACATGTAAATCTGTTAAAATCCTACCATGGTCCTACTCCAGTAATTGGTCACCTAGTATCTTCTGACTGCCATAAAGAAAAATTGGAACAACCTTGCCAGAAAGTGGATTCTGACTCCTCTAATGAAGATAACTTACTTTCATGGAAGGACTGTACAAACAGTGAGATATTAAATTCATTAAACTCTTTCTTAAATCAGTTGGAGCCTTCTCAAAAACAGGAACTAACTTCACTTTTACTTTCTTTTCCTGAGGTGTGCTCAGACCAACCCCAGGACTGTACCATTATCAGTCATGACATCATGCTAGAACCAGGTGCTGTTCCATACGCCAACCATTTTACCGTGTGGTAGAAAAAAAAGCTGAGATATTGCGCCAAGAAGTAAAGTATTTGCTTGATAATAACTTAGCAGAACCTAGTCTGTCTCCATGGGTGTCTCCATGCATACTGGTACCTAAACCTAATGGACAGTATAGAATGTGTACAGATTATAGGAAAGTCAACAACATCACAATAAAGGATTCTTACCCTCTTCCCAGGATATCTGACATTCTTGATAACATTGGAAATGCTAAATATCTAACTAAAATAGACCTCCTTAAAGGATATTGCAAGTCCCTCTTACTAATAAAGCTAAAGAAATATCTTCATTCATAACCCCTTTTGGGTTGTATTCTTACAGGTCATGCCTTTCGGCCTCTGCAATGCTCCAGCCACCTTCCAGAGGTTGATGTCAGAGGTGATTAGAGATCTTGATAACACCTACGTCTACATGGATGATTTAGTTGTTGCCACGAACACCTGGTCTGAACATCTGGATGCTTTAAAGAAACTTTTCAACGGTTATCCACGGCTCAGTTAACCATAAATCTAGCTAAAACTTCCTTTGGTTTAGGAAGGTAACATATCTTGGGCATGTTATTGGAAATGGTAAGGTTATGCCTAAATGTACAAATGTACAGACTATTTTAGACTTTCCTCAGCCAACCAGCAATTAAAATCTTTTCTTGGGATGGTTTCTTATTACTCAAAATTCATCAAAACTTTTCCAACATAACTGCTCCTTTGTACTCATTAACATCTCCTAAAATTAACTTTGAATGGACTAGAGAACATACCTGTATATTTGATCAACTTAAATCAGTTATGACATCTTCACCCATACTTCAAACGCCTAACTTTAATAAACCCTTTTATCTACATGTAGATGCTTCGAACTGGCTTTGGGGGTCTTGATGCAGCAACATCAAAGTTCTTTAGCCACACCTCCTCCGCCTCTGCATCATCTCATGCCCATTGCCTATTACTCGGGGTACTTCAAAGGAGCCCAGACACGATGGGCAACAATTGAGAAGGAGCTTTATGCCATAATCGCTGCTCTTCTCCACTTCAAACCGTATCTGGAGGGCAACCAGCACGTGATCATATACACAGAACACAACCCATTGATCTTCCTGGATCGAGCGAAATTGAAGAATAATAAGCTTCTACGATGGTCGTACATCCTCTCCAATTCAACATTAAACTGCAAGCCATTCGGGGTCCACAAAATATATTAGCAGATACTCTCTCCAGGATACCTCAAACTACATCCTAATCTGAACATGACTTGCGGCCTGTCATGCGCTACTCTCTTCAGTTGCTCCACTTCGTAGAGCCCTCTCAGTGGGGAATGTGACTGCCCGCCATCTAGTGAGTGCAAAACTCACTAAATATGTATTTTGTAATACCTCCTAAGTTTCTTCTTTAAAGTCCCTGTTCTGTCACTCCTTAAAATTACCTTGTTTCCTCCCTCTTCCTTAATGGGAGAGGAATTTCAACTCGTATCGTGTACATACCTATTTTGTCAGTGATCATATTATTATTATTATTCGTGTATTTGCGTATTGGTGTTATTCATTATTTATTATTATTTTAATAGTGTCAAGTTGTAAGAAGTTTATTCATATAATTATTTTTCTTATTTTGGTGTTGGGAAGTTTAATTATAATCATAAAAAATCGTTCAAGTGTTTCTAATAACCGGCATATTGACTATAATACATTCAGTGCTTATTTTATTTGAACAGTGGAGCAGTGTGCAGTGTTAATGAAGGGCTGAAACAGATATTTTTTTGGTGATATATTTTTTTTATATATGTAAGTTGTTGTGGTGTACTGCAGGTCATCATTTCTTTAGCCTTTGTCACCAAGGTTAGGTACACTTCACAGCTTGGCTTCCTGGTTTGACAGTTGAGTATTAAGAATTTTGCCCTGGTCAAATTAGGGGCCGTGACAATATATATATATATATATATATATATATATATATATATATATATATATATATATATATATATATATATATATATATATATATATATATATATATATACATACATACACACACACACACACACACACACACACACACACACACACACACACATATATATATATATATATATATATATATATATATATATATATATATATATATATATATATATATATATATACATATATATATATGAACTTCATCAATGAAATTACATCAAATCTTGTCGGATAAACAAAGAGTTTATACTGTGGAAATGGGTGAATAACTTTGTCAAATAGAATCATTTTACTTTCAACTGCTGTTCACATAAGTGCAGGAAAAATAATGGCACAAATAGAGGTGCGAACCTTGAGATTCGCTATAGGCAAAAAATATCCTGTCTGCATTTTGTACAATGAGACAAGTGCAATTATTTTGTAAAATTTAACATTAGTATGGATTAAAGAAAATCGTAAAAACACTGATGAAGGCTAAGTTGTATGAACTTTACTCACTTCTGAGATACAGTGTTCGTTTTTGCCTTTGGCTCCTGCTTTTCCTTTGCCAACTTTTGAAACTAGACCACAAAGGCTGTACTGCCTGCTTCTAAATCTCCCATCAAACCAGTGTGCCATTCTCCCAAAGATTTTTCTGTTTTTAGAAGTATGTTTCATACTTTCAAATTAAAATCTTATCTTCGTCTTTCAGCACATTGCAAACAAAAATACAGAATGGGTAAAGACTGACAAGGAAACTCAGTTTAAATTTTATTACTCTCTCAAGTTTCCTCGTTTTTTTAATGCGAAGTCCAATGACAGGCAAGTCAGTGGCTTTTTTCCTGCAAGAAGTAAAAGAAGAATGGAAAAACCGAAAGATGGATAAATGCATTTGTTTTGGAAAAAAAGAAGCCTTCATTTTACGGAGAGTTTAGATTTTCCAAGTCAAAGTTCACTCGGGCAATAGTGGAATCAAACTTTCATTAATTTTTTAGGGAAAATGTAACCAAGAGTTATTTAGTAAAAGTAATATAATTTTCGTATTTATCAGAACACAGAATGATTAAAACTTTCATTCAATGGTGCTATTCGTGATAAATGTGATCGTTAGACCCTTTACAATCCTCTCATAATTTTATCTATATGGAGCATGACTTGTTGATATCCCATTGTATTGGACATATGTAAAATGATTAAATAATTTTTTATGAAGCCTTGCGTGTAATGAGTTAGTTGGCAGGTCTAGCACCTCTTCCCAACCTACTAATAGTTTACTAATTAAATTTTAATCACCAATGAGTGACATTCAGTTATATTAATGAATCCAGTGTGATACGCATTCTTAGTAGATAAAGTTAAAACGAAAAAACCATGGAAAAAAATGATTTAAATTCTAACTTATTTAGGAAACTAAAACCATTATTCCCCCCTCCTCTCTCTCTCTCTCTCTCTCTCTCTCTCTCTCTCTCTCTCTCTCTCTCTCTCTCTCTCTCTCTCTCTCTCTCTCTCTCAAAATATGATTTTGTTATCAAAATCAATAGTGATCTTTGATCAAAACGCTCTTAGTTTATCGAAATGAAAAATTAAAAAAATCATGAACGGTTACTGGAGTTTTCAATGCAGACATTAAATAATTGCTGGAATTATTTGTTTAGAAAATAAGATTTATTATCATTGATGCAGCTATAAAGGATTTTTTTATATACAAGTGAATTACTGTGGTTGACTATGTGATGGGGTAAAAGGAGATTGGTAAATACATTCATACATGGCGACGGTTTTCCTAAACGGGCTCATCTGCTGTAAGAAGTTAAAGTTTTTTCATTGAAATTGTTTAAAGTGACCGAAAATTTCCTTGTTCATTATGTTATAGGCTATGCAGAAACGGGACATCGCATTACAAAACTAAGCTATAGATTGTTTCATGTAATACGGCGGTTTGATATATATATATATATATATATATATATATATATATATATATATATATATATATATATATATATATATATATATATATATATATATATATATATATACTGTATATATATATATATATATATATATATATATATATATATATATATATATATATATATATATATATATATATATATATATATATATATATATATATATATATATATATATATATATATATATATATATATATATATATATATATATATATATATATATATATATATATATATATATATATATATATATATATATATACTATATATATATATATATATATATATATATATATATATATATATATATATATATATATATATATATATATATATATATATATATATATATATATATATATATATATATATATATATATATATATACTCGTATATGTGTGTGTGTGTGTGCATATGTGTGTATGATTTACAGATGCTACATTGCTAGAATTGATATATTATTTTTATGCCATGTATATAGATTTAGTCATAAGAAAATAAAAAGATTACCGGTTGACCTAAAACATTACAAATTAAGCTTTGGCAATATGAGTTTCAGAACATTGTTCTGAAGAATTATCAAATAGGATTATCAATGGCGTCATTTGACGTCATTTCAACGTCAAGTCGGTCCCTTTGGAGGTATTCCAGGAATCATCGATTTCTGTCGATGACGTTTTATTAAAGGAACATTGGTTCTTCTGAATGCTTCTAATAAATATCGCGATTGTTCTGCTCATACTGAGAACGGGCGCGTGCAAAGGTCTCGAATATTAGATCAACAAGTTGTTCTTGAAGTAAGTACGCTAGATTTAATTTTTCATTTAATTGTCTAATGTTTACTATTTTTCACGGAAAACCTTAAAGATACTTTAAGGTTTTCCTCTTTATATGGAAGCATCAGTATTAATTTAATTCAAGCATGAATATTCACTAATGTTGATGCTGTTTTTAGTCATCTATTAGGTATTTCGGAATACGAGTATATGGGATTTTATAACTTTTGCATGAATTATATTACATTATTTATTTCCATGCTCTATAGGCCTGTTTCAGACAACTTGAATGGATAATACTTATACTGTGCAAAGCCTCTGTCGATTGTGAAAAATAAGAGAAAGATATGTCTAAAATAACGATACATGTAATGATATCAAAAAGGGGAGCGTATGTGCCAGTTCACCTTATTGCTTTATTGACAGACCTGAATACTAATTTCCTACCAGAAAAAGAAGAGGAAGATGCTCCTAGATTTCAAGAAACTTCCACCACCTGGTTAGCACCGATACCATTTGGGTTATAAAGTGATTCAACATCCTCATCCCTGCAGGTTCCACGGTGTTTTTGTTCTACAGAAATGTGAAACATATTCCTTAGAAATGTTATGAATGCTGTTGCCCAAGGGAGACGTTTATATCCTACTCCCCTTTTAACAAGTCCACTTCGCCTGCATTCGTTTGGCATTTTCATTTGCATTTCATTCTACTAAGCTTATCATACGTCTGCTATTCTTTATCATCTGCACCAAGAAGGACATGGTTTTGTTTCGGTTCTCTCTCCGCCAGTGGGTATTTCTTCCAAATTATAGTCTTGAAAACTATTGAATATATTTCTACAATCATTTGTTAATATTCGCTATAGTGTAGCCTATAATTGTTTAGAAACTGGTTTTTGTCACTGGTGTACCTTTGTTGAATTATAAATCAAGACTTTTGGACTCTTCCCATAATATACAATATATATATATATATATATATATATATATATATATATATATATATATATATATATATATATATATATGTGTGTGTGTGTGTGTGTGTGTGTGTGTGTGTGTGTGTGTGTGTGTGTGTGTGTGTGTATTTTTTTCTTCTTCTTCTTCTTTTTAGGGTATTCGTACTGACCTACTTACTTTATTCCTTCTCAGGGATCAAGTCAGGGGTCTGGCTGAAGTCCAGGAAAATTACTATTACACCTTGATTAGCTGACTGCGATTTCTCGGTCAGCGAGTACCCTAATATGAAAACAGTTGGGCTGAAAGCCTTAATTCAACAAGGAATTGTTGCAAATAAACACTGAGGGTTACTTTAAAGAAATATATTCACAATTAAACACGTAAATCAGAAGACTGGGGATTTATAGGTAGAGAAAGTAATATTCTGCTTCGGGATTAAATAATTAAGCCATTGTTCAAGTATTGAAGAATAGATGGCGGATCCTCTTGAAAGGGCTCTGAAGAATTGATTGCAGTGGGAATGCCACTACAAGGGGCACAAGATAAACATTCGTTCCACAGCGACGACCGTCTGCAATTAGAAAGATGCAAGCGGTTATACACGGAAATTATAACGACGTCGGCGAATCGAGGATTGCACATATGGTGCCAAGAAAACTCGATTCAGGTTGGGGATGCTTACGTTAAAACTTCACACTGGGTTAATTGAGTCATGACTTGTGAGTTGCACTTCAGAAAAGAAAATAAAACTTCAGTCAGAGATTAAAATTATGTGACTGTTTGAAAAAAAACTCAAATCAGGACGTTACATAATAATGGAGAGATGAAAAGCATCATCGTGGAAAATGCACCAGGAAATGTGGGGATGAATTTAATTGGTCACACTTGAAAGTACTGGGGTTGGCCATAATGGGGCCACGTGGGTCAGCTCGAGAAGGAGCTTGCAATGGGAAATGTGCTCAGTCTGTTGCCAGGTATGTTTCTGAGATTGAGTGGCGGAATGTCCGCCTACTTGTAAACTTGGAAACTTATTTTCTTGCTCCCACCAGAGGGCTGTAGTAGTGCAGCATCTGCACTTGGGGGCTAAGATGGTGACTGAACCACCTGGGTCACAATCTTCGCTTTCTGTGACCTCTGGCATCTCCATGTTAGCCAGTTTCTAATGGAGACTCATTCCTTCTCTGGCAAGTTTCTGCAGGCTTCTATCTTCATTCACGTTTAGCTGAAAAGAGGTTTTTCAAAGCAGTCACCATTTCTTAGGAAAGATAAAAGTTGTACCAAGAAGGAGAGCATGGAGAGAAATTTATATTGGGGCTGAGTTTCTCACGCCCTTCCTCAGTTATCAGAAGGACAAATATTCTTTTGATTTGTAAATCAGTTGGGAAGTTGGGTTTTGCTTATATGATACAATATATATATATATATATATATATATATATATATATATATATATATATATATATATATATATATATATATATATATATATATATATATATATATATACTCCTGATATGAGGCTAAACTGTATCCGGTTGCAAAGCTTTTTGCTAAAGGACATAATGAGGTTACCTTGAATTGCAACTACCTCCAGGTCACCCTTGGGCAAGGTGTAGTACCTGTAAACCTCCCTTGCTAGGGTACAGCTCCACTGCCTTGTGGATAAACTTTTTAGTTAAAGGCTAAGGAGAAGGAAAACTCACAATTTAAAACCCCTACTGCCTTGTATGGTCAACCTTTTAGGTAAAGGCTAGGTCTATGGCTTATAACCATAGCATGGAAGAGAACTGGAGACCTCACCATGTATAACCTCCAAGAATAATCATGGCTACGTCACAAAGAAGATTACAGATGAACGGCGTTAGTGGAAACTATGTCAGAATGGATGATGTGGTTGTCTCGCCCGGTCAAACTAGTCATGTGGTGCAGGTGGCATTTGACCGTCATCAAGCTACTGCCTCAAAAAGAAAAGAAAGAAAAGTAATAACAACTCAAAGACAACAGAAAACAAGGAAAATAAGGATAGCTACTTGGAATGTTAGAACATTATATCAAGCTGGAAAGAAAATGAATGTAGAGAGAGAAATGGAAAGAATGAAGCTACAAGTATTAGGGCTTAGTGAGGTAAGATGGCCAGGAGTGGGATGTTCTCCAACTTCAACAGGAGGATCCTTCATTTACTCGGGAGGCCAGAGTTCTCAGAGAGGTGTTGGTGTGATGTTAGACAAATCTGTGAAACCATGTTTGATAGACTATTGGGCTGTATCTGACAGGATTTTGCTGGTGCGTATAAAAGCCACACCATTCAATATATGCATAATACAAGTATATGCACCTACATCTGAACATGATGAAGAGGATGTTGATCAATTTTATCTAGCGTTAAATCAGGCAAGAGAGCAGTGCAAAGAGCATGAAGTAATTATGGTTATTGGTGACCTCAATGCGAAGGTGGGACAAGGAAGAACAGTGGATATTGTTGGGCCTTTTGGATTAGGTAGAAGAAATGAGAGAGGAAACAGATTTGTAGACTGGTGCTTAGAGAGAAAACAGATTATATCAAACACCTGGTTTAAGCACCATCCAAGACATCTCTGGACATGGAAAAGCCCCGGTGACAGAGTTAGAAACCAAATAGACTTTCTAACCATCAATAAAAGATTTAGGAACTCTGTCAAGCAAGTGAAAACCTACCCAGGAGCCGATTGTAGTAGTGACCATGTACCAGTTGTAGCAACAGTGATGGTGAAGTTGAAAATCAGAGGAAGAGTACACCTAAATCAAAGAGGCGACTGAAATTATTGAAAACAGAGGAAATGAAGAACCAATATAATATAATTGTAAGAAATAGATATGACCAGCTTAAGGAGGAAGGCCCAGTGCTCCAACATCCTCAGCAAAAGTGGCAAAATATGGAAAATGCAATAAGAGAAGGTAATGAAATAATACCAACAACAGAAAGGAGACCTCGGAGAGAATGGATGACAGAAGATATCTTGATAATGATGGATGAAAGAAGGCAACAGAAGGGTAAAAATGAAGATAGATATAGAGCTCTGGATAGAACTATTAAGAGGGAAATGCACAAGGGCAAAGGAGAAATGGATGGATGAGATTTGTGAAGAGGTAGAAGATTTGGATAAAAGGGATGAACGGAGAAAGTATGATAAGGTGAAAGAAATTACTTTAAAAAAGAAGAGAAGTATCAGCACTGGTATCAAAAAAGCGGATGGAACCATAGTAATGGAGTCAAAAGAAATATTGGAAAGATGGACGGAATATATTGACAACGGAGAGGGACCAAGTATAATCAGATCAGAGATCGAGGCATCTTTAAAACAAATGAAAAGCGATAAAGCAATTGGTGATGATGGAATAGCAGCAGAGATGTTGGTAGCTCTGGGAGAATACGTCATTGATATATTAATGGAAATAGTGGAAGGAATATATGAAGATGGAGAACCTGCAACACAGATGTACAAATCAACATTTATCACAATGCCAAAAATACCAGGAACACTTGAGTGCAATAAACACCGGACTATCAGTATCATGAGTCAGAACACAAAAATAATATTAAGGATTGTTTTGAATAGAATAAGAAATAAGATACTCCCAGAGATTGGCAATGAACAGTGTGGTTTTATGAGAGATAAAGGAACAAGAAATGCAATTTTTATTTTGAGAATGTTGATGGAGAGCAATAGAAGTGAAAAAGATCTATATGTTTGTTTTGTTGACTGTGAAAAGGCTTTTTGATCAGGTTAGACATGTAGACCTTATAAGGATATTGGAACAGATAAATATCGATGGGAAAGATCTAAGATTGATAAAGAATTTATATTGGAATCAAGAGGCATCAGTGAAAGTAGAAAATGACGAATCAGAGACTCGGCACATCAAGAGAGGTGTAAGACAGGGTTGTGTGTTATCACCTGATCTCTTCAATTTATATAGTGAAATGATAATGAGAGATCTCAGAGATATGGAAGGAATTAAGGTTGAGGAGTCAATATTAATAATATCAGATATGCTGATGATACAGCACTTGTTGCAGACTCTCATGATAAACTTCAAGCTTTAGTCAGTACTTTACACGAATCAAGCAGAGAAAGAGGTCTGTCAATAAATATTAAGAGAACAGAAGTTATGGTTATCTCCAGAGATGAAATCCCCCCAAGAACAGATATAAGAATTAATGCTGAAACCGTTAAACAAACCGATAGTTTTAATTATTTAGGATGCACTGTCACAAGTGATGGAAAATGCGAAAAAGAGATCAGGAAGAGAATATCCATGGCAAAAGATGCATTTGGTAAGATAAAGAAATTAGTCACCAACTCAAAAAATATCGATGAATCTTAGGAGGAGATTTGTGAAATGTTTTGTTTGGTCTGTATTGTTGTATGGCTGTGAAACTTGGACCTTGAGGAAGGCAGATGAGGAGAGGTTGCAGGCTGCAGAAATGTGGTTTTGGAGAAGGATGCTGAAAATATCATGGACAGAAAGGAAAACTAATGAGCAGGTATTAGAGAGAGTAGGCATTAGAGAGAACTTTTGGCTTCAGTGAGAGGTAGACAAATGCGGGTTTGTGGGTCACATAGTGAGAAGACAAGAACTAGAACATCTCTCTCTCACTGGTAAAATCAATGGAAGTCGGCCGAGAGGAAGACCTCCAGACAAAATATATGGATGGATTGGTGAGAATGACTGGAGGAAGAATGTCTGCAGCTCAGTTACTGCAGAGAGCCGGAAATAGAGAGGAGTGGCGAGCCATGATTGCCTGACGTCCTTGGGGATATATATACATATATATATTTATATATATATATATATATATATATATATATATATATATATATATATATATATATATATATATATATATATATATATATATTGATAAATCGTATTTTCTATACTGTTATTACTAATAGTGATTCGATAAATAATAATAATAATAATAATAATAATAATAATAATAATAATAATAATAATAATAATAATAACAATAATAATAATATCCGCTGTACTGCATACATAACCGTAGCTAAATTACTCATTTGTTTATATGCTGTCATACTTGAGTTTATGTTTACTGAGTTGAATACGTCCGTAAACATTAATCCAATGAACATTGTAAGCGTCATTTGTGATAACGGTGGTTGGTTGCAGCAAAAAACTATGAAGAATCAATTGTCTTTCGTTTTTGGCAATCAGCCATTGACTTATTAAAGTCACAGAGAATATATGTACTAAACAAAACATTGAAACCATGATTCAGAGATATAGCCAAGGATAATAGAAACGACGGCACTTCCAGCTGCCAGTGGAGTGCATATGGTAGGCTACTGCTCACAAGGATAAAGAAAAGGTTCCGAAAACAAAATTTGGAAGGTGATGCACTTTTTGTAAACCGTAAAGGAACGTGAAGCCGCTAACTGGGTGTTATTCCAGGCTACGAAAACACCAAAGCGACGTTTGGGGATCAGATTATTCAGAAAGGAACTGGAGTTCCCTCGGTAATATATATATCGCCTATAATTACATTTCAGATTCTCCTTCAGTAGCATCGCAGCTAGGCAGCTAGTTTCCACAGTTATACTCGCTTGCATAACAAATTACTTTATAGTAATCAAATTTCACAAGATTATGTATTGCTAATTGTTATGCAATATAAATATGCACAATGTATATTATATAAAACATGATAAATGACAAAACACAGGGGATTGCTTAGAATCCATCGTATCACTACAATAAAATTCATGGGAAACATATTAAGTGTTTTTGCGGATTTAGAATGCCTGTGTGTGTGTGTGTGTGTGTGTTTGTGTGTGTGTATCAGCAAAAATGAACAGTAAAATTATTGCATAAATTCATATCTAACCTAGGTAAACTATAAGAAAATTCTTTGTATATTTTACCTAAATATTTGACGTCAAGCTCTACAAATTTTTATTCCACTTAATCGTAGGACATTTTTGATAAGGGTACTGCCCATGAGATTTCATGTTCCGACGTCGAATTTGTCAATGTTACTTAAATACGATTAAATTGTATTGTATATACAAACATTAATGCTAAAACCATCAATAGAAATAACCTTTAAAAGATAAGATTTTGTTACTGAATAAATAAAGAATACAGAATTGTTATACATGCATAACTTCGTTTATTCATGATACTTTTAATTTAAACTGTAGTTAACTGTGATTTCCTGCTGTTAGGAGAGATGTCAATTGGATTTTATCATGGTACAGACTGTCATGGTATTAAGTAGACTACTCCTCAAACAGTTTCTTACAATTTCACTTGTGGGGTGATAATGGACCATAACCAAAATAAAGAGAGCCAAATTTCACTTAAAAGCTAGTTCGCCCCGTTTTTGAATTCTTGCTTTATTCGTCTATTAGCAACCGACTGCGATGGCATACAGAATGTTCTTGATGAAATTTGGGCGATTTGAATAGTAAATTGTTCATGGAGTAAGACCAAATTAATGGGTACTTCTGGAGAGCTAAATCTGGTTTATTAACTGGCCAGCAATCAGGTTTATCATTAAGGAAACTAAGAATACATTTTGAACGTTCTCTGTACAATAACAATAAAATAAATTTTTACCGTAAAGCGTAGGCGAAATTCGTTCCTTATAACTTCTCATATACGTACTTATTGACATATTTATATCGTTGTTGAAGCAAGGCAACTAGAAAAAATTAATAACGCAGTTGACAGGAAAACTTTTTATTTTGAATTGGGCCAGTTAGGTTCTCGACGGCTGGTCGAATCGACCAGTTTTATGGCTAAGGACTTGAAGTATTTTGGTCTTCAGTGCGGGAGTGACTATTCCTCACTCCCCAAGTTACTTTGAGAGAGTGTGTTGTTTTGAAGTTCCTTGAAGAAGGTGGTCTTCAACGGATGAAGAGAAATTACTGTTACCATTACCATTGTTGACTTTATGAAAGTTTGTAAAGACATAGTTGTCAAGTTTTCAGTTTACTTTTTAGTTGTTAATGTATTTTTTACGTCGATTACTTAGGTATTTCGACACTACTCATTAATACAAACCCTAACAATAGGTTATGAAAATAAAAATAAACCTCTTTTTGAGATTCATTTAATGTTTTTAATTTTTTTTTTAGGCTGCAACGATACAGCGTCTTAATATTGCAAAGGAAACATTTTTAGAAATTTATAGAAATCGAATTAAAAGTTTTCATAAAAACATGTCTATCGAGAACCTCTCTTAGCAAGGAACATTTATAGTATTTCTGATTAAGTTTTAATGAAAGAATATCACACACATAAATGTAAGAACGCAATTTTAAATGCCATAAAAAAAAAACAGATTGAACGGAATCAAATCCACAAGCCAAATGTACCTCAATAAAACGCGAGAATTCTCAGTTACTTATTGTAGAGAAAGTGTAAGTTAAAATACTCTGTTGAAGTGAAGAATAAAGTAGTTGAAGTGAAGAATAAAATATATAATGTATAAACATATCGCAGCAAAGTATGTCCTGTATTTTAATAGCCATTTTAATCACTGACTATGTATTTTCATTTGCACATTATGTGCTTTAGGCAACTTGTGACGATAAAGAAAATAATCTTGGCCGACAATAATATCTTGCGGATTATTAGTGATGAAATGATATCAGGCAAAATTAACTTCAATACAGTTTACCTATTTTAATATTTTTTCCTCAAAATATTGACAATAATATTCAGTATATACCTGTCTTAATGACACATAACAGTTTCAGAAATTCGGTAATGATTATATATTTTTGGAAAGTCTCTTTTCTTAAAAATGCTTAACACAAGAGTATTTTATTAGAAAAACTTTTCAACAGGAAGAAGGTACAAATGAGCAGACAAGGGCATTGTACGGTGGTTGTTGAGGTCGAAGATATAGCTTAAATTCTAAAGCCACAAGAAACAAACCTGAAACCTCGATAGACGATTGGGAAGAACTAAACCAGCATTCACCCTTGAGTCCACTTTTATAATATAAAAGTTTACATAGGATCAGTTTGCTTTTTTGAAATAATTGCAATAGTTGATTTACTTTGAAATAATTTCCGTAGTTGATTTACTTTACATGATTACATGATTTAAGAACTACAATTGCAAGATTAAGAATAACTATAGTGTACATAGTACCAATGGTAGTAGTTATTATATTCACAAGTGTACTGATCACATTTTCCTACAAAAATCTTTGGAAAAAAGTATTATTCATTAGGCAAATGAAACGAAATTTCATAAGAACAACAAATTCAAATAATAATTTTTCTATGAAATTAGTTAAATGCTAAAGTACTCACTATGGAAGAATATTGACACGAATTTGTATTGTAATAAACTGAAGTAATTTTGCAACATCAAATAAGACAGGTGGTACACCAAATTTAACTGGGAAAGAAACAGTCACATGAGAAATACTGCTGGTAATGTCAACTGTTGCTACAAAATGCCAATTATGGCAGTTTCTCAGAGCACAAATTAGAATAATTACGTGCATAGTATTAAAGAAAGGCAAGGTTAATAGGAAGAAAAAAGTACACCGAACGCTGCGCTTTTTGCTGATACTGACAAGATAAGAACGATATTGGTAATGATGCTGTGTTGAGACCTACAGAAGAAATAAAGGTGGAAATAAAAATAACTAAAGAAAAACGAAATAATCCCGAATGTCAATCTGAACTACATAGAACTTCCACTAATATTCTTTAAGATATTAGTCAAAATAGCAATATAAAAAGAGTATCAACAGTAACTAAATAGGAAGCACCCTTAAATTTCAAACCAAAACCAGTGTCGCAATGATCAGCAACAGCAAATGATCCGTAATCACAATGCAAGAGTGGCAGCATGATGGCTGTGGAACCGAAACCGCACAATATACGGAACTATTATTCTAGCCTCTGCTGATCACGACAAAACCACTGTACGTAGGACATCAAAACGATTGTCTTGTTCCTATGCCTCAACGTTTTGGTCACCATTAAGTAATGAAGAATAGGGGAAAGGGACCAAGAATGCGGAATTTGCTGAATATATGAATAAATGAATGAATGAAATGAATATTGCAATAATCAGACGTTCTCCTAAAGAGAGTGGAAGGTTGCATTCCTGAGGGAAATGGATGCGGTTGCATTTATAGCATATAGAGATTAATAGCGTAATCTAGAACTTTCCGTTTTCTTGTGCTATAAATTTTTCTATTTTTGTTTTAGAAATAAAACAACTCTTTCATGATAAAATAATATATGTAGAGTTCCATTATGGTGATTTACAACGACAAGTTACAATGAATAAAGAGAAAGCAAAATCAAATAATTCCTTGTACCCATAGAAACACTAACTTAGCTCCTTTAGCATACGGTGTTATAAGCTGTCATCCGTGAAAAAGTTTTAGGCTACATATTTTTGTAGCATTGGAAATTGTTCAGATTCTGCCAAGCCTCATATACTTAGCCTCAACTTTAGAATTTACAGAGTATTTCTACTGTACTACAGGCATGACATAATTATATAATTATATGACGCGTACAGAATATATTATACATAGAGCACTCGAATTAATAAAAACGTATCTCAAAATAAATGGTAAGGCAATAATTGCAAGTAAATACTCTGTAACTCTGTAGGCGTGATGTTTTTAATGTGTCTCAGAATACTTTACCCATCTTATTGTGAAGGATTTCTAGATATTGTCTACTCTGCTCTTCTGCATGGTAGTATTCTGGGACCTTTATGGCTTTTGTCATCAAAAATAGAGCCTACGCTATAATTTTCTGTGCTTAGATGATACTACACTTCACCCTGCAGTTTACCATATAGTTGATGTTGCCTTCTACTTAAAGCTTTTCTTTATTTAGCATTCATCAATATGTGTATTGCTGCCAGAAAACTACTAATTGTTTGCATGGTTACACATAGGTACAGAGAAGTTTGAATTAGTGTGCGATGCTTCATTTTTTGTAATATGTAGTTACAAATAGAATAATGTTCTCTTCTTGAGTATTTACAGCCTCGAGAGTTTTTTTTTCTGAAAAATCTTGGGTTCCTTCATTCCATACATGGGTAATCATTTTGACTA
>NC_089742.1:7998196-8065696 GCF_040412425.1 Macrobrachium rosenbergii
ATCTCTTGATGTAGAAGATTTCTTCAAGATTAATCTCTGAAGATTTATATGCCGCCGTGGCAAGAGTTCCTGTATAGTCAATTAATTTTAGAGGTTCTACGCCATAGTGTGATTATTTTCAGAGAAAGATTAATTAGATAAGTTTCACCATAGATCGTAACTTATTTTTCTATTGGCACTAATTGATTTGTGAACTACTGTAAGAGCAGAGCCCAAGGAGCTAGTGAGGAGCCCCTGTGTAATATCCTTCTGATCTGCATAATTATAATCTAATTAATGAAAACTGGCTTTTCCCTTAAATTCCATTTACATTTACTATTAATTAACTTCTTTTTTATGTGTGTGGCCAAATCAATCATATGTCATTCAGATTGTGATTAGAGCTAGATATACGTTCCCGGCCACGACTGTAAAAATTATATATATATATATATATATATATATATATATATATATATATATATATATATATATATGTGTGTATGTATATATGTGTGTGTGTGTGTGTGTGTGTGTATGTATGTATGTATGTATGTGAGGATCCGAAGAAATAAAAATGCAGCCCAAAATAGCTATTCCACTCCTTACGTCAGTAATAAAATTAATAATTCCACAGCATTCTGCTCTAATATTCCCTCTTAAGGAATCGTAAGGGGCAGCCTATTGCCGGAGTGTTATCGGATTCCTATAGTTTCCGAATATTGTTGAGTCACAGACAAAAAATAGTGACAGGAAACTACAGGTGTTAGAGACAAACGGTTTTCGATTTACAAAGTTCGAATATTATGTAGGGCTATAAGCATTTCCGGAGGTTAAGGATCTTACTACGGTAACATACAGAAAATGTCCTTGGAAAATATTAATTACTAACATCAGTTGGAAACGTACGATTTATCTGTCATAGCTAAGTCCTTGAGTTATAAAGATACCAGTACATCTAGACTTATAATATCTAAATTTTAGTGGTTATGGCAGAATTCTTCAGTTCCTACCAAGTTATTCAAAATTTCAGCACCGTAAAATCTACGACCTCATTCTCGACGTAAGTGACGGTTATCAGGGCTTGGATTCCGTTACTAAGTGATAGGTTCTAGGTTGTCTTCAGTCAGGTTTTTAACCTATCGGTACAGGCCATTAAAGAGTAACATTTATGAAATTTTGGCACTCCATGTAACATTAATAGCTAGGCCACCTCGTGTAATAGTAATTAAGAGCATTCAGTTGCAACTGCATTTGATTATTTTGGTACAGCAACGAATGATCTACTCGGTAGCTAGCCAACACCTGGGTAGATGAGGTTAGAGGTCAGCAGTTTCTTCCCAAAAGAAGGGTAGAGAGGCTAGGTGAAAGATCTGCAGTTGCAAAGATATGTATTACCATACT
Organism: Macrobrachium rosenbergii; assembly: GCF_040412425.1. Taxonomy (NCBI): domain Eukaryota; kingdom Metazoa; phylum Arthropoda; class Malacostraca; order Decapoda; family Palaemonidae; genus Macrobrachium; species Macrobrachium rosenbergii. The sequence continues at coordinate 7,999,580 of NC_089742.1, forward strand.
TCATTGTCCCCATACAGGTATTCACGCCATAAGGTTCACTTCTCTGGTTTTCAGAAGATATCAGTGTGGTAAGGTGGCTAGGTCTTGGATGTTCGTGCGGTTTATTAGCCAGTGGCGGTTGCTTACTACAATAAACAATACAATAAATAAAAAAAATAAATATAATATATATATATATATATATATATATATATATATATATATATATATATATATATATATATATATATATATATATATATATATACAGTTTACAGTTTCGTGTGCTGTGGGTTTCCGTCTGCCGATTTCCTAGCTGTGACCCACCACCAGGTGGCAGTGGGTACCGGCTAGAGAATCGGCAGACGGATACAAAAAGATGGCGACGCAACCTGACGAAACCGACCTAACCGAACCTAGGACGGCGTGCCCTTACCTGGCCGGGGGGCTTTGCCCCCCCTGGACCCCCCCACCAACCTAGGTCGCGATCGAAACTAACGAAACCAACCTAGCCTAACATAGGACGGCGTGCCCCTACCTGGCCGGGGAGGCCGCACCCCGGACCCCCCCAGAAGTGCCGTGGAATTAGTAAATCTATAACTATTCGAAATAGCACATACCTCATTCGAAGTCGGAATCATCTGAGAAACCCGGAATGGCCGATATCGGTGGCTCCATTCTTCTTTGTTTTGGCGCTAGGACACTAGCTTTCGGCGGGATCTGGACAACTGGAACTGGGGGAACAGGACCTCGTGTAATTGACCAATCCATTTGGATGGCGGCGTCCCGTGATTGTTGTGATTCGGTGACATTAGACCGCATTTTGGCGGGTGTTGAAACAGTTCTATTCAAGGGATATACACGTTTAACTAATTCGAGAAAAGTTTTAAAGGGCAAGGGACATTTGTTAAGTAACGTTTTTTAATGCAATACATAGAAAAATAAGAATTATACATGGTTTTTACGGTATTGCTTCTAGGCAAAACATTACGTTTCAACACCCGCCATGTGGATTCTATTGTGTTTGTGTGTATTCTTGTATCGTCAGGATCAACAAAATGTAATGTGTGATTGATGTTAAGGTGTGTTTTGAAATGGTGATTTAAAGTGTGGTATGATTTCCAACAATCTGAAATTACCATTGATTCTGGGTGTATGTTTTCAATTAAAATTGAAGTAATGTTTCTGCGGATCGGTCTGGTACAACTTGAAAGAATGTGTCTTTTGTTTCGCGGTCAATCCCGCCGAGAACCCAACAACCTTCGACATGTCTGCCTTTATTGAATTTCCTCTTTCCAAATTTGATTCGTCAATTTCACGATGTGTCCTAAAAATTTGATTTTCCGGTTGTCCTGAATGAAAATATCGATACAAACTTCCCGGCAGAAATTAAACCAGTCTACTAAGGTATTGGGAGACCCAATATCCAAAGTCATCCGGACATATTTCTGGGGATATCCAAGTTCATGGATCCAGCTGTGAATCAGCACTAAAAATGCTCTTGAAAGAAAGGTGGATTTGGAGAAGAACGAGCCAGTCTGGATGGATGTTATTTTCCGACAACGTTGGAGGTTACATCGCCAAATGAAGCGGGTTTGGCCATGCTTGATCAGGACGACGGTGCCTTCATCACACTTTCCACAAGTCCCGCTGAAATCGCCATTGATATTAAAGGACGTTTTGTAGCTTTCTGAGGCCACTTTTCATTAAGTAAACGAGCAACGAACGCTCTTCGTGACACAAAACACCTAAATCCATATGAGGGTCACTGGATTCTTAGATGCAAATTCCACGTAGGTAGGATATGATCACGGAAGACACGAAAGTAGCCATGTTTGCAACGCTTGAACCCGGAAGAGACTGAGGAAGGTCACATGTGATAAAAGCAGGTCTCACGGGCATTTCATGGCAGGTCGCTGGTCGTCAGTTTGTTTGGGTGGAACTACTTACCTTGGCGGAGGGATCTCGGCATGGCAGTATGAGTTAGGCAGCCCAGCACACGAAAGTGTATTAATCTACCTTTGTGATATGAATATATATATATATATATATATATATATATATATATATATATATATATATATATATATATATATATATATATATATATATATATATATATATATATATATATATTGAACTAAGCAACATGACATCATTATCACTTTAACAGAATAGGAAACTGATAATCTGGAAGACATAATCTTCAGATCTTATTTAACGACAGGATATTTAGGGGCCTTTAAACTTACCAGCGAATCTTGAAAATGCACTGAAATGTAAGAAAAGTAATACAATTAAATTATTAGCTCCACTCAAACTAGCTTATCATTAAATGATACCCATTAACCCTTTAACCGTTTAGTACGTATATATACGTAGCGCCAACTCTATATATGAGCCGTTTAGTACGTATATATACGGGGATTTAGATGTTTTGACCGTGGCGTTTATATACGTATATATACGATCGATTTTTCCCGCCTTCTTTCTATATATAGGTTGATCCTCTAAAATATGTTTTCTCTAGGTCAGATATAGTGTTGTTGACCATATTCAAGCAAAAAATTCCTCCCAAACCCCTTTATCATAATTTTCCTGATTTTCTACATCTAATGCGGAATTCGCCAGTCATATTTATGGCGACATAGCTATGTAACAAGAAAACACTGCTAGGCTGGTTCGTTCTCTTACTCGGAATTTTGGTCTTTCGACTTGGGCAGTTGAGGGAAAGAACGGGAGGCTGTTTTTTTTGGTATAATCCTATCTAATCCTTTTTTTGTATCGGTGGTGAGCTACTTTCTTCTCTGTTTTTCTTTTCCAGCTCTAGCGCAAATGAAAAACAATAAGTGTTTGTAGTTTATCCACATTATAAAACTGAAATATGAAAAATGTACTCACTTGACTGTTTTATTACTTTACGATATTATGTTCAGTGCATGTGACTGAACTCCAGATGCGCTTCATTCTGAATAACGAACGAAAAATGTTTTGTTTAGTTTATTGTAAATTGCTAGGGGTTGGTAATAATTGTAATTTATTTCATCAATTTAAGATTTTAGCATTTCATAAAAATTGCTTCAGAAGCTGTGCATATTATGTCACTATACACACACACACACACACACACACACACATATATATATATGGATATATATATATATATATATATATATATATATATATATATATATATATATATATATATATATATATATATATATAGATAATTATTGAATGAATAACTAATTGTCGTTACTTATGAATAAACTCTGGAACGTCACAGATCACAGATGGTTAGATCTAGAATAAACAAACTTTCAAACATGAAACAATACACTGAAGAGAGAAAGACCATAATCTAAATGAATGTGAATTATTTAGAGGGGAGCATCCGTGGGTTACGAACAAAATTCTGGCACAAGAGACAATGCTGAAAATTCATCCGACAGTGAGGATGATGAAAACGACAACAGAGAGCTAACAAGGTAAAGACAGTAAAGTGAGGTTTCGTTTTATATTTGATGTTTGTAAACGTGTTTTTTTTGCCAGTAATTTCGTTGGCCTAAGATTTCGTATTTGACAACAGTGGCAGTTTCATTACATCGATAAGGAAAATCTTAAAAATAGAAGATGATGAAATTTATCGGTATCAACATTTCTGACTTTAATCAAATTATCTTTTAGTCATAAATCCTAATCAGAGAGAGAGAGAGAGAGAGAGAGAGAGTAGAGAGTATCATTTAGAGAGAGAGAGATAACTGTTTTCTTTGTATTGTTCTTTACCTTCCTTTGAACATTGGATGTCATATACAGTAATTCAAACCTAACAATTTTGGCATTGATAATCCATAACGTTAAAACTGGAGAATATTAAGAGAATTCTAACAACTATAAAAAGAACAACTTAGCCTAGGCAGCAACAACTTTTATCAAAACATGATGTCATATATATATATATATATATATATATTTATATATATATATATATATATATATATATATATATATATATATATGTGTATATATATAAACAAATATATATATATATATATATATATATATAAGATATATATATATATATATATATATATATATGTAGGTAATGTGTGTGTGTGTGTGTGTGTGTGTGTGTGTATGAATGTTTACTTATGTATATAGATTTATAGTGTCATTATTGATAGAAACTCGGTAGACACAATAAGGCTGTCATTTTTTAGGTACGTTTCCAAACTTCCTGACTTATAATCCGACTACAGTTAATCTGCATTCCTCAATCTGGGGTTCTTTAATCCGGTCATAAAATCCTAATCATCCCTTCCCCGGGCTGTCCAGAAGAAAGCTGCCGTTCCGGGACAAGGCCAAGTTAATTTACAAATTGCCCTCACTTGAGGAGTCAATAGTAGTTTTTTTTATATATTTCGCAGTGTATCATTTATTTTCATCAGTGAGTCTGGGCTAGATATTGGGCATTAGTATAACTTATTTAGGTGATCAGAAACTAGATCATCCTCACCCTACCTTCTGATCAAGGCAGTTTAATGTATGACTTCAATTCTCCAGATTTCAGTTCATTTTACGTCTTTACGGTTAGATGCGCAGAACTAGTGTCAAACTGTTTTCCGTTTCAGGCCTAGCATGGAAAGCTGGGGCGACGTGTCTGCCATATCTACGCGATATCCAAACTTAGGTCAGGTTTTTAATCAAATCTGGGAAAAAGTGGCAACATCTAAAACGTAATACATGTTCGTGGTCATTTTGGTTTAACTATCATATTGATAACTGGCGAATATCAAAAAGAAATTTGCTCTGGCAAGGAAACCCAAGGTAGCGACGTGGGTGGTATTGATCCTGATATGGTCGGCTGTTGTTTACGGTTCTAGTTACCTCGTTTTGAAAGATTCCGGTTCCTTCTTTCATTGATGATGACCACTTCGGAATTCACCTGTTGATGGTCAAAAGTCACGGGGAAAGTAAAAATCGTTTAACTTGCCTGTACAAAAGGGAGATCACTAAATCCGCCATTGTCCGTGAAACAAGGAGTTGGAATCGGTCAAAAGGACTGGGGATAATCCGAGGCATCATTCTCAAACTAATGTTCGAGTGGTTCCACCCACCAAACTCGATGCAGGTGGAAGGAACGAAAGGAGATATGAAAAAACAACTGATTATTATCTTCCAAGGATACCTTGAATATGCCTTGGATATATATATATATATATATATATATATATATATATATATATATATATATATATATATATATATATATATATATATATATATATATATGTGTGTGTGTGTGTGTGTGTGTGTGTGTGTGTTTATGTATGTATGTATATATATGACTTGGAAATTCCATACAGTTTACTTTTATTTAATATATTTTTTTTTATTTAGAAAGCAGACATGCATCGTGGATGATTTAGAATTCATAACAGGAACCTAGGTTTAGCCCAAAGATCGGATTATACAGACTACCAAATGCAAGATCTTTTGGAAACAGCTCGAATATATAGCATTGTATGGCCTGTCAAATAAAAATCTGATGATTAGTAACAACTGTAATTCGAATGACTAATTGTTGTAACCTGTTATTTATAAATTCTAGAACGTCAAAAAGAAAGAGTTTCATATACAACAAATAAACTTCCAATCATGAAACAATGCACGTGTGTCAGTCCTAAGAGAATGGTATTTTCCAAATGTTGCCATGCTGATAATCCTATAGCCGACGGAAAAATTGCTGCTATCATCATGGCTGGAAAGAGCAGACGTATGAATACGTGACAGTGGTTATAGGGAAACGGCCATATATACGTTAATAATCTTATATGGGTTAAACTATATGGAATAAGATACAGAAACTGATAAAAAAAAAAAAAAAAGCAAACGTAGCCCCCCAGCGCTCAAAAGATAGCGCGGCCGGGAGAGTAGTTGCCATGTTGTGTTTTACTTTTTGCTGACAATCTGGGTAGCGTAAATTTTTGCGGACCGCACTCTTAGCTGACAGTGGGGGCACCAAAGCTGCTTCCCATAGAAAACGGTTATTGGGTTAAACCAAGACACCAATGGCAAGACCAGACATGTACAGCATGCAGCAAAAGTCGTGTAACCCGATTTCAGTGATTTTCATTCAAAAGTCACTAACTGGCAACTCTTACCTTCTTCACATTTCTAATGGTGCCAAGTTGCAACTTCGCTCAAAAAAAGACAATTCACTAAGCATGGTTTTAAAGTATCAATGCTATAATTCTTTTTTTTATCAAAATACCAGCTAGATCATTATAAAAACATTAACACAGTAATTTCTAATTATGGTAAATATGAAAAGACGTAAATGCTTAATGAATGTGACTTTTTAGCCACCATAGTAATGCATTTAACATAATGAACGTATTGGAGATGTAGTTGTGGGCGTGGTCTAACCAGACGTCAACTGTTTAAATTGCTCAGTTTGCCTTCCTTCGCCTTACCCGTAGGCCAAGTGCACTTCTCACTTCTCGATTATATCATTATTATTAAGCCTATAGTTCTATGAAGAAAATAATGACGGAAGTATACCACACCAACACTGTGGAGGAATTTCACAAATCTTGCTCTATGGTCTTAGAGACACCTTTTAAAGTTACAAAGATTTGATGCAACTATATGTTGTTGCTATCTGAAATATAGCTTAGTATATGATAAACCCAATAGCCGACTTGATTATAGTCTTCCATTCCTAAAGTAAAAGTAAAATAAAAAGATAGAATTAATTGTATTTCTAATAGCGAAGGTTACTCTCTACGTCGCTTATTCATTTATTTGTTTATTATTTTTTTCTTCAAACTGGAGGGACCCTTCGGGAGACTAGACCTATGTAGCCTTGGCTATAGCCTAAACCATGGCTTGTAATAATTTATTGCAAGTATCGAAATCATGATCCTGACTAACATTTGCTTTATAAACAAAACTACAAAAGCGAAAAAAAGTAATAACTTTGAATCCATATCTCAAATGCATCAATTTTTATCATTAGACTATGTTCTGCTTAACTTTTCTTTTTCACTCCATTCGACGTCCTCTTTCCCAGTTTCACTGCATCCAGACTGGCGTTTCCACGACTCGGGATTCACGGTGAGCCGAGGGATTCAAGCTACAGTAACGTATTTAGTTTTCGTTCTGAAATATTATTCTAGCATGAAATATTTTTGTTTTTCACGATCAAACCTATTTTAGTCATAACATTCTAAATAACAACTTTTCCTCATACATACGCATGATTACAAAGTAAAGTATAAGATTTAATACTAAGTGGCAACTTGAAACAATGCTTGTCCAGTACAAAAATACAGGGGACCATTAATCAATTATTAATTGAATGATAACATTATTGTTGTAATAGCATGTGTCTCATGTTAAAAGAAATAAGTTCATATATATTTGCATACCCATAAAGAGACATACACACACAAATGTATTTCTGCGTGTGTTTGAGTTAATAGATCCCACTGGCGAGGAATAAATGCCATTGCCATGCTTCAACAGATTTTTAACAACTTGGTTCTCTCTCTCAAGTGGGTGCTGAAAGAGACGGTGAGTTATGGATATTTTTTAATCTCTTCATTAACTTTTCCTCCCATTAATGCACCATTATACATTTTTATGTGGTTCCGCATCAGACGTCCTCATAAAGGTGCCCTTTATTAAAGAACTTTATGCACAAAAAAGATATAAGGGATACTAACTGTTTTGTCGTTTCCATATATTTAATTTTTATTAAAAGTATTTTATTATTAAAAAATCTGTGTATTAAACGATAACATCAGGTTTATCTTTATACTAATGTTTTGATTCCCATTAACTCTTAAAAGTTTCCCACGAAAGTGGCGACGCGTAATTTTCAAATACATATTATTCTATATCATTTATTAAAAAAAAGTGCTTTTTGAATATTACTATACTATAGTTTTTTTTAATCTTTAGTCATGCCAAAAGTATTGTCCATTGCAAGGAAAAATAAATGTCAACTGTTACGTAAAACTTTGTATAAATCCGTGAAGGTATATACCATGAAGAGACATTTCATAATTACAGTGACCTATTTGGAGTGTCTCTTTGAAGCTAAATACGAGAGGTTAGAGCTGAAGGACAGATTGAAAATTGCTTTGATGTTGTGATCTCAGTCAAAGGAACTGAAAGCACAAAGAGAAGTTCCATGACAGAGAAACGTGTATAATAATAACCAGAGGCAAAGTTAACTAACGATGGACAAAAACAGATTCAGTTTAGAACAATGGAAAATAGCCAAACAACTTAGTTATCATTTGCTCTCTGCTGTTGCGTGTTATGGATTGATAGGAACATTGATAGATGAACGGAAAAATCTGAATTAGCTTTACTGCTTCGTTTCGCCTTTTGATATTTGCTTCAACTTTTTCTCGTTAGTTCATCTTTGTTTTTAGGATATTTTCGAGTTAAATGGCGAATTTTAATTTGCACCGACAAAGAGAGAGAGAGAGAGAGAGAGAGAGAGAGAGAGAGAGATGTCTTTGAAGTAAGTTATTCTTGTCATAAAAATAACGACATTTCTTACGCTCCAGTGCTAGAATAACATTTTTCGTTAAATACTTCTAGTTATGTTCTAACAAAAAAAAAAAAAAAAAAAAACGCGTAAACGTTATCATACATTTGATTTATTTTATATATTTGTTGATACGGAATACTGAGATTGGAATAACTTGAGTTATTCATCAAGGTTCCATCTCGATGGCCAAAGGGAAGCTTTCCATACATGTTATTAATTTACTATTATCTATCGATGACATACGGATGCTCACTTTACTGTAATTTTTGCGCTCCCTTAATCATGAAAAGTAAACAAATTTGAGCGGAAAAGTTCTCTTATCTGCTTTTGGGATCTTTGCTCAGATAACCATAGAGTCTCAGTGGGGTGCGTCAACAATTTTATCATCTCCATTTTTTCACCTCTTTTCGTCGTTACATAATACCCTCTCCCAACACCACTCATGCTAACTTAGTAAATGTCCCCATCACAAAAGTGAGGTGTAAAAATTACATCATATCATTGATCTAAAAAAAAAAAAAGAATCAACACTGTTAAAGCTTCCTCAGCATCCTTTAATCTCAAGTATGGTTTCTTATTTCAATTTGTTTCTGTAACAATATTCTCCATAAAACCTTAAAATCACTCTTTTTTTTTTTAATTACTTCATATCGTCCATGTGAAAGTTAACTTCAAAGAGTAAATTTTTGCTGTAATTTTGTCCCTCTCTCATTTCTTTTTTTCAATCTATTCATCATATTTTACCTTCTGTATTATTGTAATATTGCTTCCACTGTAAGGAAACATTTCAAATAATATACCGGTTTTTTTAATAACAACAACAATAATAATAACAACAATAATAATAATAATAATAATAATAATAATAATAAATAATAATAATAATAATAATAATAATAATAATAATATAGCAAAATCCAGTTATATGACTAAACGACAGGTTTTATACGTATTCCTTTATAAATCGGATAACAATAATAATAATAATAATAATAATAATAATAATAATAATAATAATACTTCGGGTATAGGCCCTCTTTCAAACATGTTTTTTTGAATATAATGCTAATTAGTCTTTTTTCTTCTTCAGTAAAAGAATTAAGCAAAATGCCGAAGTTCATTGCAGGGATTTTATTTATAAAAACATCAAATGTCGAAGGTAATGGAAATTCCGAGGGCGGGGTCCAATAACGAGTGCAGGGGTCGTCAGTGCTTCTGGGATCGTAGGTATCGCGACATGTTCCGGAAGGCCTTCGTCCTTCTTCAGGCGGGAGCTGAATGGAGTGGTGGCTGTGGTCTTGCTTTTTTTATGTCAGCGGTCGGCGAGGGGCGCTGCTCACGGTCTGCTTTTTGGTTGGTCGAAACATGTCGCGATACATACGATCCCAGAAGCACTGACGACCCTGCACTCGTTTATTGGACCCCGCCCTCGGAATTTCCATTACCTTCGACATTTGATATTTTTATAAATAAAATCCCTGCAATGAACTTCGGCATTTTACTTAATTCTGTTACTGAAGAAGAAAAAAGACTAATTAGAAGAGTTGAACGACTAATCTACAAGATTAATACAACCAAGGCTGCCATCATATTCAATAATAATAATAATAATAATAATAATATAATAATAATAATAATAATAATATTAATAATAATAATAATAATAATAATAAATTAATAATAATAATAATAATAATAAAAGGAAAGAGCCGAATATATAAATAATGGACAAGTTTTATGAATATTAATATTTAAAAGAGATAAGCAGTTTCATTCACTCAATATAATGCAGATGTTCTGTTCATGCAACCTTTCATTGAACCTGCAAACTATTTCATTGATTATAATACCACATACAGTACAGTTATAAATCTCTTCAACCACAGGACAAGTCTTTAATACTCGGTTTCATTAAAAATTTCATTAGTTCATGCCTGTAAAGTGTTTTTCTACCACTAAGTTCTGGAAAGAAAAATATGCATACTTATATATATATATATATATATATATATATATATATATATATATATATATATATATATATATATATATATATATATATATATATATATATATATATATATATATATATATATATATATATATATATATATATATATATATATTTATGAATCTTTATGAACATAAAATAGTCTAGCTGACCAACCCTGGGAACTCTGAAAAACTTAGACAAATTTTCCTGCACCTCCTTGTACTAACTGTCCCTTGTATCCAAAACTGCTGTGCTGACTGTCCCATTTATCTACATATGACTTTATTGACCATCCCATTTATCTAGGTATTACTGTACTGATTGTCCCTTTTATCCAGGTATTACTGTGGTGATCGTCCCTTTTACCCAAGTATTACTAAGGTGACTGTCCTTTTTATCCAGGTATTGCCATGATGACTGCCCCTTTTATTCAGATATTACTGTGGTGACTGTCCCATTTACCCTTGTATTACTATTATTTCTGTCCCATGTATCTAGGTATTACTGTTCTGACAGTCCCGTTTACCCAGGTATTACTGTGCTGGCTGTCCCTTTTATCCAGGTATTACTGTGGTGACTGTCCCTTTTATCCAGTCATTACTGTGGTGACTGTCCCGCACGTATTACTGTGCTGACTGTCCCATTTATCCAGGTTTTACTGTGGTGACTGTCCATTTTATCCAGATTATTACTGTGGTGGCTGTGTCATTTATCCAGGTATTACTGTGCTGACTGTCCCTTTTATCCAGGCGGTATTACTGTGGTGACTGTCTCATTTGTCCAGGTATTGCCATACTGTCTGTCGCTTTTAGCCAAGAATTACCGTGGTGACTGCCCCATTTATCCAGGTATTACTTCGGTGACTGTCCATTTTATCCAGATATTACTGTCGCGACTGTCCCTCTAAACCTAAACACACCCTCCCACTTAACTGAAACAACCCCACAAAACCTAAGCACACCCCGACTATACCTTAACACCCTCTGCTAAACTTAAATATAACCCCCCTAATCCTAAACACCCCACCCCAAACCTAAACACAAACATTGATACAGAATTATCAATCACAGGAAAGAAAAGCATTTTCAATAATATATTTCTAGATATATATATGGCATCTAGTACATGAAATGAGGTATTATAAACCCGTAGAGTTCATTTACTACATACGTTCCAAGGGGAAAGGGGAAAGGGGAAAGGGGGAGAGGGAAGGGGATACCGATTTGAAACCTACCGCATTACCTAAGTTAGGTCAAATGATGGCACGTGCCAAATTTTGTATAGTGGTCAAGCGGTTACCACAAAAATGACAAAGATAAAGGGGAAGGGGATGGGGGAATGGGAAGGGGAAGGGGGTACGGGTTTTAAGTTGGGTGTGTCTTTTTAAGCATTTTAGTTATTAGATTATCACTTCCTTGAAGTGATAACATATGAGTATTAGAAACCAGAGGATAATGACAAAGTTAGTACTGTTATGTTTAGGTAATAGCTTATATTAACTGAATAAATGAAATCAAAACGTTAACTGAGTTTCGGTTTGATAAGCCAAAGCAATATAAGGATGTCTAGGTTACAGTTGGTCAGGTTGGTTTAGATTACTTAAGGTTATGCTTAAAACATGGGCAACATTTCTTACCGGTCTGTTTGTCAAAATAAATAAACGAAATACCTGGAAATCAACTTCAACACATTTTAATATCAAAATCCAATGAACGTTATATTTCGTGGCTTCTGTAGAAGGAAATATTTTAAACGAAAAAAAACAAGTAAAAATTGCGCCGAAGTTTCTTCGGCGCAATCCAGTTTTCAGTACTACGTATAATAAAGTTCACCAAAAATAGATCTGTCTTTCGGTGGTGTCGGTATAATGCTGTATGAGCCGCGGACCATGAAACTTTAACCACGGAATGGTGATTGCCTGGCATATATCGTTGCCAGACGTACGATTATGGCTTACTTTAACTTTAAATAAAATAAAAACTACTGAGGCTAGAGGGCTGTAATTTGGTATGATTGGAGGTTGGATGATGAACATACCAATTTGCAGCGCCCTAGCCTCAGTAGTTTTTAAGATGTGATGGCGGACAGAAAAAGTGCGGAAAGAAAAAAGTGCGGACTTACGGACACGACCGGCACAACAGTTTTATTTTCAGAAAACTAAAATCTATTTTTAACTTATTTTGGTGATACGGAAAGCGCTCCCATCCATTAGCCCTTGATGGTGTATCATTCCTCGTCGGAAGTATAAATTTTGTTTTCACCAACTCAGTCGGAAAGTTATGCATTTGACTGACAGTTATGAGATTCACTCTAAGTAATGGAGGATGTTCATTATTTTGCAAAGTAATCTATTCAACAATCGGATTTCTTTCAAAGTACGAGTTACCGTAAGTCTTAGTTGTTCACTAGTTTCTCCATTCGTAGCAAATTAAATCAGCTCCTGAACTATTTTGCTATAGTCCTCAGGCTCCGGATATGCCTTAGCCATGCAGGGCTGGTCTTCTGATAACTCTTGTAAAACTGCCTTTTTCAAGAGTACTACTATAATTTAAAATAAACAAAACGATTAACATTTTCACATAGCCAAAATCGTAATTATTAACAAGATTCCCAGCTTTCTCCTACAATTATCATCTACACACACACACACACACAAACACAACACACACACACACACACACACACACACACACACACACACACACACATATATATATATATATATATATATATATATATATATATATATATATGTGTATATATATATATATATATATATATATATATAAACTGTATATACATCTCCCGGTCATGGTTAGTTATTTTGCACAACATGTGCGTTCTTGACATTAATAATCAAGATTTTCTCCTCTGGAAATGTCTTTTCATGGTCATATTGTCTGGTCCTTGAGGTATCTCATGAATCACTTTTATGTTTCCTCTCTATATCTGTAACATGACGTCAGCATGCTGTACATTCAAAGCTCGTTGTAAATTATTCTTTATTATTTAAATATGGCATGATGTAGTATTGATTTTTGAAGTAGGAATTCTTCTGAAAGAGTACTGTAATACTAGAAATTATTTTCCATAGACTAGGACGATTTTCTCCATTGAGATCCATGATTAACAGCAGAAAATAAATCAACGGTAGTTGGCAGTGAATTGCGGATGATATATTCTGTAGCAAATGTTTTGTTTAATTTTTTTTTTTTTTAAGTTCGTTTGATGTGGGTTTCGAAAGCCATTTCGTATTCGTTTCATGCCACGGTATTTTATTTTCCCTAAGATTTTCTAAATTACGAGTATTATATACCCGTAAATGTATAATCATGACTGCTTTCAGTTATTTCAGAAATTGTTATTCTTTTGTTAATGTAAAGTCCCCAAGATGCATATGCTATTCAAGGCTGAGGTGGAAAAAAAAAATCACAATATTTAATAAAACACCGGTGTTTTATTAGGTTGCCTACCTTTCTCTTGCATTATTTGCTCCTTTCAAAGGTTTATCACGTCATTTATATCTTTTGTCTCCTGTTCACAATCGCATGATGATTCCTTTGATTTTTTGGGTACAATACTAATAATTTTCATGTCTAGTATACTCTGACTGAATATGTTTTCTGCTCCAGAGCATCCAAGTTTTTATTGATCTATTTATTGATATACTTGTTCTCTATCTTTTTTTTTATTTCTTTAGTCACTGTTTATTCATTTATCTAATATTTCTTTATTTTTTATTTACGTATTAGTTTATTCACTAGCTATTTATTTGTTTATTTATTTATTTCCATATTTTGCTCACAATACCTACCTAAACCTCACCCCCAATTAACAGTAGACATTACCTTCGTATTTACTTATTTCATCAGTTACTTTTTAATACTCATCAATTACTTTCATTGCATATCAGAAAGGCCAGAGCCAAATACTTTTTATAAGTAAATACTATTCAAAGTTTACACAACCAGTCTAACATCGTTTTAGTGACAGTGTGGTCTAAGATTGATAATAATGTTCGTATTTCCGGTTGTATCGTGCTATAGGTTCCCTTTGAAGGCAAGGTTACCTAATGTTGCTGACTTCTCCAGCTTCGTGTTCTTCAAAAGTAACTTGTATGTTCAGCCACAAGGAGAAATTGCCATGTTCAAATTCCAGTTGCTATCTCATCGATTAACTTGGAAGATTTCAATACAAGGATTTTTTTAAAAAATTCCACACAAAATCTTCACCACCGATATTGAAACCTTCAGGCTGTTTTACAAAAATCTCACAATCAATCGGTGCATTGAGGTAAGAGGTTTTTACATCTAACTGATAAACATCCAAACCAAACTGGGCTGCCAGTTGCATAATTACACTCAATGAGGTCATCCTGGCAGTAGGAGCAAAAGTTTCCAGGTAGTCAATTCCTTCCGTACGACCAATCTTTCGCAACATACCGAGCCTTATATCGAGCACACCCATCAGGTCCTCCCTTGAGTGCGTACACCCAACGAACCCCATTTATTCTTTTTTTTCCGGAGATGGAATCACATCAAAGGTGATGTTATCCTTCAAAGTTTATATTTATTCTTCCATTGCTTGTGAGTCTGGTGATGATATGCCTCTTGATAAGTTATCGGAACACCTAAAATTATTTTATATCATTAGTCAACATTTTGAATTATATGGTTACCGAATACATGATCATCCGATCGTTTTGGCAACTTTCTTTCTCTTACAGGATTCCTCCTACTTTCGGGTAATTGCTGAACTTTAGGCTCACAGGACACTGCATTTTCATCGTTACTTTGCAACATCATTTTTATGGACCACACCACTTTCACACTCTTGTCATCATTATCTTTACTAAAATGTTCCGCATAATCATCGCTCACTGGGGGATAAAACCGTTATTTGTCCCATTCTTTTCAACAAACCAACACACCTGTACTTTTTCGCACATTTGTTGTCGGGATGACACACAAGATGAGCTGGGCTTCCTTTGTTATAAACATCAAACACCTTTCCTACTACGAGCATCCAACTTTTACATTACTTCTTTTCATGAGCATAATACTCCACCCCAAAAACATGCATTCAGCTTAAGTCAGGTTTCCTACCAGTGAGTACATAAAATGGGGTTTGCTTAATACCCTGGCTACAGCACCGATTTCTTATGTACGCAGCAGCAATGACTAAATATATGGCCAACAAAAATTTGGGTAACATGAAGTTTGATATAAGGCAAAGAGCTATTTCAAGTAAGGTGCGTCAATTTCTCTCAGCTACACCTTACTGATGTGGTGAATATGGAGATGTACACTTGTGTTGGATGCAGTTTCTCAACAGAACATCTTGAAACTCCTTACAAGTGAACTCAGTACCGTTATCACCGTTTAAACACTTTACCCTACCGTGTGAAGCAGCATCTGCTAAAAACCTTTCTTATGCTTAAGAAAGTAAACAAATATTACGCTGGAATAATCATTAGTGAAAGTAATAGCAAATCTGAAACCTCATGTACCTGCTTTTAACAAGAGATTGTACTCATGATACAAGCTTCACATTGAGACCTTTCTTTAGTGCTAATTACCATACCTGTTACAATGTTTTCATGATTCAAAACATCATAAAAATTACAATGCCGTAAAGTTTAATGCCAAGTTATTAGATCATAGACTTTATTTAAAGAATCGCTTTCAAATGAACTCCCAAGATAATACAGGCGTCCCTGTTTCGAAATATTTGAATATAGCATCATCTGAGGTTCGCAGATATGAATGGTTTGGGCTGAAAGTTACCGAAGCTCCATTTTCCGTTGCAACATGCACAGAAAATACTTTGTGAGGATACAATGAGATGTACTGTGCGTTCGTAAGTGTTACTGCACACATTTTACCTGTTGAACCTACGAGACTGACAACTGCATTACCCCTTCTCTTTGCAATAACCAATTCCCTGGTGCTTTCAGCGAGCTTTATGAAATGCTCTACAGAACAGAAATTCTCATCGTACTTTACAATAAGTGAGCGTCGGTGATGATATGGGTTGTAGCACTACAATCAACTAGCAGGACTTGGTGGTTGGGAAGCTTGAGTGGCTCAGTGTTGATTTTGAACAAAAAGGAATGACCATCATCTGCATCAGCACTGGCTAACATGAACACTGCTCCTCAGCAACATATTACTCTCATGAGCACCTTTCTTTTTTCTACAGACTTTGCCACTATGGTCTGCTTTCTTGCAAAAAAAACAGCACTATGGTTACGTTACTTTCTTAGCCTTGCACTCTCTAGCTATGTGTCTAGATTTGCCACACGTGAAACACTTTATACCGATTGGCTGCCTACTTTTGGAGGATGCACCAGATTCATTCCTCATTACACTGTCACAACAACTGGATTTTCTGGCATATTCTGTTTCTTCTGAATTACACAAATGAACTTTGAAACCTTGAAATGATAATTCACTTTCACATTGATTTATGACAATTTGGCCATGTCGGTTAGAGCAGCAGCCTCAGACTTCTTAGAGGTCTGTGGCACAGGTTCAAATCCACAGCAGACCAGTCAGACTAATACTCACACAAACAAAGCCACTCCATCATCTTCTAAAAACATAACAGACACCTAGCATGTCTCGACTGTTGACCTAACCACATAACGTCTCCTCGCTGCTGAGAGAAAAGGAGCTGGTGATTGGTGCAATATATTTAAAGGACACATATATGCATTTCATAGCTTCAATGCTTTAAGATGTGATGAAAGTCGAGATGGTACTGAAATTGAACTTGTGATTTTTACCATGATTTTCTAATCATTATGAACTTTTGAACTGGTGTGGGAGATTTAATATGAATATTCATACCTCTTTTTATATTATTATTTTGTTATGTTACGTTTGCCATATCTTGGCTATGCATTTTACACTTTCCATTATTGTGTTTTGCATTTTATATATTTTTGGGAGTTTTCTATCATGTTTAATTCTTTCGACAGATGTCTGTGGACATGTTGGAATAACATGTGGACTTGGGAGTTTGAGAAAAAGGACATGCAAGTCATTTGCAATGTCAATCTCTTTATGGTAGACTGTTTTTTTTTTTGACATGACTTTTATTTATTGATTTGTGAGTATGTGAGATTTTGGGGATTTCCAGGCTATTAGCCATAATGAGACTTCTTTAATCAGAAGTGTTTTGCAGTTTAGAGTTTAGTTATCTGACTCGATAATTCATTTATTATGCATTTTAATTTTTGCTTTGTTTTATTCATTTCTTGTTGGGTTATTTGAATAATAAACCTATTTTTGTAAGAACGATTGTGTTTCTTTAAATAGTCCATTTAATTGCTTTGAGAGAATGAGTGAGGTCGGGTGGATGAGCTTCGGAAAACGATGAGAGAGAGAGAGAGAGAGAGAGAGAGAGAGTCGATACACGGAGAGAGAGAGTTGAGAGAGAGGGAAAAAATGTGAGTGTTATCATGGGTCGAATCTTCATACGTCTTTTACCTGAAGAAGATCGTTAGGATTACGCTACGTACACTTTCAAAAAAAGTGTTGATTCTGTTCCGTAACAAATACATGCACATATGCTACCGGGGTCTAAGCGATGACAGGCAGGGCAGCCGATCGAGACTACAAAGTCTACCCCAAAGCCAAATCAAAGTCCTTCAAAAGAAGGCATCGTGCTTACCCCATACAAATGGGAAAAGAGCACGTTAAAGGAAGAAGAAAAATTGATTTATGACCATTGCAAATGCTTTGAATTCTTCTGGTAGCTCCTTTAATAGCATTGCTATCAGTAGGCCGTCACTTACAGTTTCACCTGCATTTCATAATACTATAGCTGCATTTTCAGCTTTAATAATATAATCAGTGACAGATTCACCTGCCGTTTTCTGCAAAGAAGTTAATTCTGTGTAGAGCGATATGATGCGAGGTTTACCAGAGCCTGCATCGTGATTCCTCAGAATTTGGAGTGCTCTACGTCCATCGTTCACTGTATCTTTCATCACAAGAGACAGGTTTTTACCATCACAAAACTGAATTAGTTTAGTGAAGAGCACTATTCATTCCTCAGCCGAAAATCTGCCGGTATGGCTGCTGTTGGAGGCAAAGTAATGGTGTCTTTCAATTTTCGTAACTTATACCCGAGAAATTTCATTGCCCATCGTTCAAAACTTCTCTCTTCTCCATTTAAATATAACATTGTATAACGAATGATGGGCCCATAATCTGTTAAAATTTCTGATGTCGTGATGGATGAAAACTATTTTAGTTGTGGCTTCACGTATACAACATCTGCGCCACTTACTACTTTATTGCCTCGTGTCAAACTTCTGACAACAGCGAGGCTGACAACAACTAGGTCACGTGAAATACAAAATATTTTAGGTATCACACACTTCAACAATAAGAATATCACTTATGAGTCACTGGTTTTGACATACATCTTAGAACAATGTACAAGTACATATAACTTATAATTTCTTATGATCAAAGTAAAGAAATAAAAGATTGATAGCCTCCTTAATTTGTAAAGCAAATGCCATGCATAATTAAACGAAACTTTAGTAGCAGTACCAGGAAGTTAATCTTATGTAAGAAACCATGAATACTCTTGTTTTCTTGTTTTTTTAATGAAAAATACTTTATTCAATTATAACAGCAATAGAAATGTTCCGCTAACAATAGCACCTTATTTTCTATGAAAAAACACATGACAGAGAGTTTTAAAAAGAACCCAATGGCACGAGTCACATTTTCAAGAGTTAAACTTGCCCAACACATTTCACTCTCCAGAGACTGTTGCCTCGAAATCACTTGTAATTGGCTCATTTTAAGATGTGTAGAACCTTTAAATCCATATGATTGACTATCGGAGAAAGTTATCCTCTTAAAGACCCGTGACGTTCTTTATACAATTCCTAAAGGGCTGGGGAAGGGACGTTTATAAGAATATACCATAGTTAGCCTATGCCTTGAAAAATGCGTTATGACGTTGCAAGAGAAAAGCATCGATTTTAAATTAATATAAATCTAACGGAGCATATTTTCATTTATATAATAAAACTCCTACGGCTGTAATCGTAATTGTGTTCTGTGAATTTTTTATGGTTTTATGCAATTTACTTAGAACTTATATTGCTTAATGTTGAATAGTGATTATATAAATGATTAACTGAAACTTTACACTAATGTTACGAACGCTGAATTTGGTAACACGAACAGTCAGCATGAGCATTGACGAAATTAGCAAACACAATGAAATTAGCGCTGCAGACGTAAATAATCACTTCCCCTGCTTACCGGACGGGGGTTGGCTATTATATAATTGTTTTTTTAGCAAACACTTTGCATTGTTACCAAAGATACCATAAGGAAAAATAAATAGATATCAATTTGTAACTGATTGGAAAGTATACCTGAAATCAAACAAACAAAAAGAAAAAAACAGAAATAAAGGGACTTTTCCCTAAAGGCCCATAATTCCATAAACATCTCCCTATGACAGAGAAAGATGGAGCAGGGGCTTCCCGCTTTCTGTCCCTTTAGAAAAAACGACAATTCCCTTTATGTTTCCCCTCTCTCCCCTTGCAACCTAGATCTCCGCAAGTAATCATGGATGACCCTCTTCCGTCCCGACAACAGAGAATATCTGTTCTTGTGACGCGGAGGTTCTGGCTATAATGATGCGAGATTGATTGATTCTGTCTTTTTCAGGATCTCTTACACAGATGTACCGTATGTGGGATTAAATATTCTTTGCGTAATCATTAACATCGGATGAGAGAGTAGATAATGTACCCTTCGAACAAGGTATTTGGAAAATATATAAAAGTTTTTAAAACCCAACTTGCCTGTTAAGGAGAATAAGTTATTTTTAAACGCACGCATTATCAACACACTATCGTATTTACATACATGTATGCATATATATATATATATATATATATATATATATATATATATATATATATATATATATATATATATATATATATATATATATATATATATATATATATATATATATATATATATATATATATATATATATATATATATATATATATATATATATATATATATATATATATATATATATATATATATATATATATATATATATATTATGTATGTGTGTACGTGCTTGTTGTGTTCGTAAAAAATGTTCATAAAAAATGATGAAATACCCTTAAACATTATTTTTCACGAACACAACCCGCACTCTCTCTCTCTCTCTCTCTCTCTCTCTCTCTCTCACACATACACACACACACACACACACACACAAATACACGCACACACATATGTATGTATGTATGTATGTATGTATGTATGTATGTATGCATGCATGTCTCTTTGTGTACGTTGGTGTGGGTGTACAGTATGATTATCTGCAAGATACTGAAAAAGATTTTCATAACTATTCTGTACTAAGAGCAACTTTTTTTGCATCTGTCTTGCAGAGTGAGGAAAGAACGTCGATATAATTCGCTCAGTAAAATATACAAGTAATTAACGCAAGGAATCTGATCTTATCTTAGGTTCTAACCTAAAGTTATCATTACAAAAACGCAGCGCTCATAGCAAAGAAAATTTAAGAGTAATTGAAGCCAATATGACCATTTATATTCAATTACAAGCTGTACATTCTCAACCATTTAATGGAGTTTAAAATTCTTGATTCTGCCACTCTCCTCACATTTGTGATTATTATAATTCCATGGGAAATCTACAGTCTCATTAATAATGTTAGAATCAATTCCACCTTTTACCAAATTTTAGAGGTATAGAAAGGGAAAGAAAACTTTTTGTTAACCCTGACATTAATAAAATACCTTTTACTTCAACCCATATGTATAATATGTATATATATATATATATATATATATATATATATATATATATATATATATATATATATATATGTGTGTGTGTGTGTATGTGTGTGTGTGTGTGTGTGTGTGTGTGTACAAGACAAGGAAATGCAGCAAGTAACTTAACTCCCGTGCATATAAGTTCATTTCCTTGGATGAATCACAAAAGGTTTCTTGCTTCACTTGTCAGCATTCAGCTCTTTGAGCTTTGTATGTGCTTGTCACCTCGGTAACTTCCGTCATGGAGTCACTTTCTTTGAAGGCTTATTATCTTGCCTGCAGAGTTTGCTCTTGTGTTGTGAAGGGGTCTCCTAATACCTTGACTCTTTTCTTTTCTTTTCACTGAAATTTATTCTGCACCGTTTTGCTTTGCTAATTAGTTTTTAATGTGATGAATACTTTTTCATTATGGTGATCATGATAATAAACTATCGGTAAATTTGTTTTCGTATTTATTATATCTAAATTTATGTTTTAGCTCTGTTCACGCAAACATAATACGACAAATACATTTGTTTACACACATATCATTCATGCATAAATACACTTAGATGTACACACACACACACACACACTTGCTGAAAGTTGATGCACATGCCGTGTCTGTTATTTAGTTACTATAACCCAGAAAGAAAAGATACAAAATAAACCTGCTTTGTTCCATTTATTAGCTTCTGACGACATCTGTCATGCCTACTATGACGGCTATTCTATTGTTCTACGATAAAGATAGTTTCAATGCAGTTCCGTTAATAACTGAGATTTGAAGCAATAACCGTGATAATAAACTAAAACCAGGAAGACATCCATAAAACGAATATAAAGCATCGTTGAATTTATAAATATCCATTTATCAACGTAACAGATAAGGAGATCTCTAATCTCATCCTCCTGTGTAATTCTTATATGTATGGCAGGGTCCCGGTCTCGATGACTGGAAAACTGTGGAAATAGATGCTGACGATGTGCACATTTACATCTAAAAATGAATGTCAAAAGTCTTTTATGGAATTCTCCAGATTGTTTAATTGTAAATTTGCACTCGGATTAAGACCACAGGAGGTAAGATGATGGGTAACGTTTTTGTCATCAAAATTTTCATTCCTTGTTTAATCGTTCGTGAAGGGACTTACAGTAATATTGTATGATAAAGATATATACTTTTTTTTTTTTACTTAATAACGTACGAAGATATCACTTCCGAACAGGGCATAAATTCACTTTATTCCCTCATGTTGCGTTTCGCCTTTGATGGTACATTTCATTCAGGTAATTATAAATTTTTCCTTGTTAATTTAATTTTATACCAAATAATATTACCTTTGTATATCAGGTTCACAATAATATTCAGTGGTGAATTGTTGATTTTATAAAAAAAAAGTTACAAAGGCTTTCGAACCTTATCTTGGGTTCATCTTCAGTCTAACTAAAATCATTGACACAAAAAGTAAATATGTTAGCTCCAGTTTTCCGTGTGGAACCAATGGGAGACCTCGTCAACGTGTTTTTCTAACGGACGAGGCCACAAACAAGACGGTCAACTATCCAACTAGGTGACTGCTTCTCCTCTTCTTGAATTTCGCGTGGCCATCCTTCTTGATCTCCTGACTTGTTGTTATGCATGTGTAATTCATAGTTAGCGGTGACATCCTCGGAATACCGGTTGTTATAAGGTGTCTGAGGGATGATGTCAGGGATAATGGCAGCATAAGACGAAGGAAAGGCGGAGCCTGTCCTAACATTAAAACCTTTAATAAATGTTTTGATTACATGGAAGTTGACTGGTGGGTCTCAGTTAACGAACGACTTGTTCCCCTTAAATGATTCTCCTATATTTATGGCGGCGCCCTCGACTAATCTTATGTTTACGTTGTTACTTTTGTGAATGATGTTAGCTTTATTCCAGTCTGGTCTATGGTCGTTATTGAATGCGTGGGCAACTATTGCACTATTTTGAGCATGTAATGAGAAAGCCCGTCTATGTTCCCCTAAACGCGTTTCTAACCCTCTACCACTTTCTTCGAAATATTTACCATTGCAGTCTTTACATGGTATTTCGTCTACTCCTGGTACTATGGAGTTATTATGATTGTTGTTGTTTTTTATTAAGTTATTTCTTATCGTGTTTGTATATTTGAAAACAATTTTAGTATTATCCTGGCTATTATTTACATATTTACTTACGTATGTTATCTATGTTAGGGTTAAAAGTAAGGTTAAAAATCTATTCGGTTTTCTGCTAATGTTATTATTTTTAGGGCAATAATAAGTCTTCCGGGCACGTGAGATAGTCTTTTCAATGAAGTGGGAGGGGTACCTAAGGCTTCTGAAAGTTGCCTTAATGTGATGTATTTCGTCATTAATATATTCTGGATCACAAATCTTGAAGGCTCGTAATGCGAAGTTTATTATTACATTAATTTTAATATTGTTATCATGAAAAGAATAAAAATGTATATAGCTTTCAGAGTTGGTTGTCTTCCTATATATTGTGAATTTAAACTTTTGTCTACTCGAATCTCTGAAGATTAATACGTCAAAGAAAAGCAACTTGGAGTCAGTTTCTACTTCCAGGTAAATTTTATTGATGGTAGGATGTCATTTGCTATTTCTACTAATTTAGTTAAATTTCTTTCTGTCCCTCTGATAATTGCAAAAATGTCATCAACATGTCTGACCCACAAGAAAGGTGTGGTTTCCCTATCACATCTGAGGAGAATATCTCTCTCTACGAACTCCATACAAATATTGGCTAAAACTGGGGATAGAGGGGAGCCCATAGCGACCCCTTCTTTTTGCGCAAATCCTTGATTATTGAATTTAGCACGTGGAAGATACGCATAGTCTTATTAATGCAAAAATCAACAATTCACCACTGAATATTATTGTGGACCTGATATGCAGCACATCCCGTTCTCGATCTACAGGAGAAAGACCTATATTACCTTTATTGGCGGGGGTGTTTCATTTTACTACATTTTTTCGAAAATAGTATATCATTTTTCCCAACGCGTAAAAGCTGTAAACACGAAGTATAGAACTAATAAAAGGTAAATTACTGTAATTCTTTCTCCCTGGGTAAAATAAATACAAATCTCCGGAAATGATAGCCTTAGACGTTGTCGTCATGACACTGCAAATCAAATCTTGTTTGCTGCAGCAAAGGTTCGTTGTTGATACTTCTCCTTCCTTGGATCGCTCCGTTTACTTACGCACATTAATCAAAATTACTGCAACGCGAAGACTTGAACTTAACGAATTGTTCTTTGTTCCTGCACAAGATTGCGCGATGAGAGATCAGAGTGTGTAGCTCGGCTCGAGTTAGATTTATGCCCGCTCTCTCTCTCTCTCTCTCTCTCTCTCTCTCTCTCTCTCTCTCCTCTCTCTCTCTCTCTCTCTCTCTCAGACACACATACACATAACTTATTTTTATATGATCTCTCTTTATTTCAGAAAAAAAGTTAGAATCATGATTTTTTAGAAAGTGCATAAACATGAATTTTTGCTTTTAACCTTTGCTAGAAATCAACAAAAGCAAATTCAAATATGCTGATCTCACTTATGAATCATGGCACCTTTTAATTATTTGTACATTTTCTATTTTCTTTTGTAACCATGTAATTCCTATTTTTGTTGTAAAATATCGTTTCCTTTTCCCTTTATATATAAACAAGGTAGTAATGCTTTCAAAACTGAACAGTCCCACATGGAAGGTATTTCAGTTTCGCGCAGTATTTTCCTTACACATAACTTTTTAAATAACGTTCCGAATATAATTGAAATGATAGATGTTTGCGTTTTGGCGACAAAGTTGCGATTACTCAGTTGTCTGGCAACCATAATTTCGTGTTGAGTGTGGGATTTTTAAACAAAGAACTTAACATTTTTAGTACATTCTGTCATCCCTGCTGCAGTACAGTAAATAAAATGTGTGCATCAATATTTGCTTTGATAAACAGAAGAGATTTGAACAGAACTGAGGAATTTTATTATCAGTTATAATAATAGGCTATATTTTTCAAACATCTGTAAACACTTGATCTTTTTGTGTACATGGTTAAAAGCTACCAAGCAAATCACACTTATCGGTAAACAAATCGCTTATAATGCTCCCTTACTACTCTCTGCCACACAGAATGATGAATTTGATTAATGAACAGGACTTAGTGCATCATCTCAATACATGTTTTGTTTTGCCCATCATTTTTAAAGCGAATATTACCTAAAATGGATTTTAGTAGAGTCTAAATCTAACAAAGTGTTTCATGCGTGCATTACCCGTGTTAGTACGTTGTATTTTCTTTACATAATCACAGAGAGAGAGAGAGAGAGAGAGAGAGAGAGAGAGAGAGAGAGAGAGAGAGAGAGAGACAAGCCTGGGCACTAATCGAATACGATTACAGCTGACTAGTTTTCTTCCACGACTTTTAGATGAAATAAAAACAAAAACAGCAATGAACAACAACAACAACAGCAATGAACAACAACAACAACAACAATAATAATAATAACCTCATTATATCAGAGAGGTGATAGTAAAGAAATGAGACTTTAAAAATAAAAAAAAAAATCTAATAATTTATTAATGGAAAAAAGCTATTACATGCTGGGAAATAGTATAAGTTATCCCAAATATAATTTGCAGAATTACCATACATATAACACTGGTCTAGAACTACGGAGTTCAGTGCGGATATTGTATATTCAGAGTTATGAAAGGCCTTAGTAGGCTGTAAGAAAAGTAAAAACGTGCATACGTAGAACTAAAGAAGGTGTTTTCGGCTCTGTATGAAGAACATGAATGCATTTGACCAATCGGAGTATCTCTTTGGAAAGGCAATAACGACGTCTTTGCCGTCAAATAAAGAAAACAACCAGAAGAGGAAGTGCGATTTATATTGTTCACACCTTTTACTTCCTCATAATCTAATCTTTCTCGCTCAGTGTTCCCTTTAGTACTTCTGTCTCCCCTCTTTCAAATGCAAAATTTCATTTCCTTGATCTTTCCTATCCAAAACGTCCCACTGGATTCAATTAATGCTTCATTCACCTTTCCTGTAGGGTTTTATTAAATGATTTTCGGTTTCTTCATTTCCTCACATCCATTATTCTTTGTTCTTAATGTAATCATGTTCTTTTTTAGTTGACTACCTTGTTATATTCATTACTCACTTCGCAATTTTGCGTATATCCTCTTTATTTTCTGTACCGATTCCCCTGTCCATAATTATTTTCACTTTCACTTTAATCAAGTGGTGATATATATATATATATATATATATATATATATATATATATATATATATATATATATATATATATATATATGTCCAATACAGCACGAAGGAACGCGTGGACTTAGTGATATATATATATATATATATATATATATATATATATATATATATATATATATATATATATATATATATATATATACACATACATACATACATATATATGGGGAGCGTGTTGTAGGTGTGTGCGTTTGTGTCCGTGTCTTTGTTTGAACGTTAAAGGTTTCTATACAATATATCCAAAACATCCGGTTTAATTGTGCATGCGCAAGCTTTTTGTACATTTTTACCAAATACCTTTTAATGAAAATTAACGAATAACCTAGCTGCAATGGCACACCGTTTCTCCAACACTGATACGTAATAAAGATTATTAGATTCAAATAAATTAAAATTATATTGCTAAATTTTGATAAAAATGTTACACAACCATTTTCGAAAACTGCCGTGATTGTTACTTTGTATATATGTATATATATATATATATATATATATATATATATATATATATATATATATATATATATATATATATATATATATATATATATATATATATATATATATATATGAGCAAAGTTGCAGCCACAAAAGAAAAGTGAAACAATGAGATGCTAAGTGATTTCGTCTTTTTACCTAGACATGGTCACAGCAACTAAAGGTATACAGAGACAAGGACGTATGTATATATATATATATATATATATATATATATATATATATATATATATATATATATATATATATATATATATTTATATATATATATATATATATATATATACATATATATATATATATATAGATAGATAGATAGATAGATAGATATATGGTGTGTATAAGTCCTTAGGGAATACAAAAAGGGTTTCATGGCCACACAACTGTTAACGGATTTTACATCGTAATCTACCTATTGGTAATCTTCTTTATTTTGTCTGTCAAATCCTTCTGGAACATATGTATTATTACAGGGTCAAAAGGAAATAATCTTTGTCGTATATTTAGGTTCTTCTGCCAGGTCAACTGAATCATAACGATTCCAACAAGTTCCTGGAAGTAGTTTCATTACATCGTAATATTAAATTGCTTTGCGACCAATTTATTCTGTGGGACTTTTCGCTTAAATATAAAAACAGAGCATTATTGGTCTGACCTGTTCTTACTGAGTATTTGTGTTGTTTTAATCTGGTATTTAATTCTATACTGGTCTGACCTCAGTAAAATAAATCTTCAACATAACAGTTCCATGTTACAGGAAAATGGAAAATCGTGGGGATGTAAAGGCGTTCAAAAAATTCCATATATAAATTTGATATAACAGGTGAAAGTGGGTTTCCCATTGCCATACCAAATGTTTGTTTGAAAATTTTCTAATCGAAAATAAATTTACAACCACATATGCATAAGCTTATTAATTCTATAACCTGGCTAATTGTTAATGGCAAATCAAGTTCATGCAATTCATCTTAAAGGTATTCCAACACCGTGCCAATGGACACTTTAATGAATAATTATTGGAATACCTTAAAGATGAATTGCATAAACTTGATTTGCCATTAACAATTAGCCAAGTTATAGAATTAATAAACTTATGCATATGTGGTTGTAAATTTATTTTCGACTGGAAATTTTTAAACAAACATTTGGTACGGCAATGGGAAACCCACTTTCACTTATTCTATCAAATTTATACATGGAATTTTGTTAACGCCTTTACATCCCCACGATTTTCCATTTTCCTGTAACATGGTGCCGTTATGTCGATGATATTTAGCCATCATACCTAAAGATTTGGATGTAAATAACTCATTGGCTCAACTAAATGATTACCCGTCTATTAAATTTACACTCGAGTTAGAGAAAGATGAATGTTTAGCTTTTTTGGACATTCACATTAAAATGTAAATTTAGTATCTATAGGAAAAAGACAAATAATTGGGCATATGTGCACTATTATTCAGGGCATCATATAAATATCAAAATTCAGTTTTTTCATCAATGCTTCTTCGAGCCTTACGAATAGTCAGTCCTGAGTTTTTAGATCATGAATTCAAAAGCATCAGAAAAATAGAAAGAGATCTATGGTATTCAACCCACATTATGGATATTTGTTAGAATAAAGCTATAAAGACCTGTGAAAAATCGGAAAGAAAAAAAAAGAAGTATCCTCAAAGACCATTCGTTTGCCACATTTTGTTGGATCTGAAGCTGTAAAACCTTTTTAAAAATTGTTTAATACAAATGTATCCTTCACATACAACAATATCGAAAACATGCTTATAAAAAATAGCCCCGAAAAGATAGCAATATTGTTCCTTGTATGGATTGTGATTTATTTTACTTATGTCAGACCAGTAAAGAATTAAATACCAGATTAAAACAACGCAAATATTCAGTGAGAACAGGTCAAACTAATAATGCTCT
The DNA here is from genome assembly GCF_040412425.1 of Macrobrachium rosenbergii. Taxonomy (NCBI): domain Eukaryota; kingdom Metazoa; phylum Arthropoda; class Malacostraca; order Decapoda; family Palaemonidae; genus Macrobrachium; species Macrobrachium rosenbergii. The sequence goes on from NC_089742.1 coordinate 8,028,709, forward strand.
ATTTTTACATTTAAGTGAAATGTCCCACAGAATAAATTGGACGCAAAGCAAATTAATAATACGAAGTAATGAAACTATTTCCAGGAACTTGTTGGAATCCGTTATGATTCAGTTGACCTGGCAGAAGAACCTAAATATAGGATAAGGATTATTTTCTTTAGACCCTGCAATAAAACATATGTTCCAGAAGGATTTGACAGACAAAATGAAGAGGATTACCATTAGGTAGATTTTGATGTTAATCCCTTAACAGTTGTGTGACCATCCAACCCTTTTGTATTCCCTGAGGACTTATACCCACCATATATATACACCCTTGTCTCTGTATACCTTTAGTAGTTGTGACCATGTCTTGGTAATGAGACGAAAGTACTTAGCATCTCATTGTTTCACTTTTCCTTCGTGGCTGTAACTTTGTTCGTAAATTCATCATGTTTATACCTTTTCTGATTTAAATCAAACATATATATATATATATATGTATATATATATATATATATATATATATATATATATATATATATATATATATATATATATATATATATATATATATATATATATATATATATATATATATATATATATATATATATATATATATATATATATATATATATATATATATTTGTGTGTGTGTGTATATATATACAGATAGATAGATAGATAGAGAGAGATAGACGTATACGAGTGTGTTTGCGTGTGTGCATACTGTTACTTTTCACTTAAGTCATATGACACTGGAACATTCCCTTTTATAATAGGATATTAAATAGATTAAAATAATTTAAAAAATCACATGTAATTCAGAAGCATATATTGCTTAGTATAACATTGTTTTTTTATTAAATGACATCAGTGTGTCTTCACACTATTTTACAAAGTAGCTATTTATCAACATTTTTATTGTATTGAAGCAAAAATTGAGCGGATGGTTCTGCTACATTAAACATATGCTTCTCACTTCTCGTGTAAAGTAATGATTTAAAAAAGCCAGTACAAAATAAAGTCACATAGAAAAAATAACGCACTGAATCTATTAAACTATATCCCTTGCCGGTGGGAAACAGTTAACTTCGACTTCCATTTATCATGGTGGTGATGGATGGAGATTCGATCTGCCAAGTGTCTGGGTTAAGCCATTTTCCAATTGATGACTTCTGATAAACTGAGGAGACAAAAGAGAGCTTACTTTTTAAATGCTATCCAAAGAATAATTCGTTTTCTGCCGTCTTTTTGACAACACTTTTTATAATAAACGTAATTGTAATAAAAATGCTGTGATGGGAAAGGGTTTATTGATAACACGAGAAGATATGGAGGAAAGTTCAAGTAAATATCACAAACGAGGGTTAGTATAAATATATTTTACCAGGAGCCAAGATGTAAGCTAGTGTAAATGCTCTATTAGAGTTTATTATTTCGAAAATACCTTGGTCTGACATATTTCGTCTAAGAGATAAGTGACAAACTGGGTAAATATTAAAATCCATTTCTTTTTTATGGCCGTAATAGGGAACGGAAGGAAAATGAAAATTTAGTAGAAAAGGTAGAAAACTTTAATTCTCTCTTTAGCATTTCCAGGTGATGTAGTCTGCTGGGAAATCATTTGATTTATTTATACCATATAACATTTTTCCCCATGTTTTCAGTCATCCTTTATGTTCAATATACTTTTTAAAACTTCAGTTTTGATAAAAACACATAACACGAAAGTCCCGTACTAGACTCAGTTCACCATGAGCCTTCAAACACAAAGTCAGTCTCACCTCCTCCCACTATAAAATGTTCGAAAATTTCAGCATTAGATTTATTACTCAATCATAACTGTTTATTCTATATTGAAGTTAGTTAAGAAAAGCAACCAAATAACGCATTAGGTTTAACTCTCCTTAGAAATTTGTCTTCCTATTTAGCGTTATCCATGAACAAACGAAGATTGAGCAAAAATGTTTGGTAATTAAAAAATTCCGAGTGGCCTTTGGCGTTTTATTGTGAATGCAAATAAAGGGCCACTTTATTTGATAACCGTTTAAGGTATATTTAAAACTATTAAAATATCATGTTCAAGACTGCACTTGCGCATTCTAGTGAATACCGTTTCTCAAATGTGTAACAGCATCGATTATAGATTTACGGACAATTCTTCGAAAACATTTCTTCGAAAACAGATCTTCGAAAACAGATCTTCAAACACATTTCTTCGAAAACAATCCTTCGAAAACATTTCTTCGAAAACAGATCTTCGAGCACATTTCTTCGAAAAAAAACTTCGAAGTGCAATTCCTTTGAAAGAGTTTTACTTAGACAATCAAAACATCGAAAAGTTGGTTTCATACACTTTTTCGAATACAAGATTAACCAATAATGCGTTAATATTTTTATATTTTTTTCTTTTATCTGTATTTTCTTTTTCCGTTCTGATGATAATAATAATAAAAATATTATTAATAACAATAATAATAATTCTAACACTAATAAAAAGGGTAATAAAAACCAGTGGTATCAAGAACATTTATTAAAATATAAAAATTTCCATGATAAATTTTATTAAAATATAAAATTATTATTAATTTTATTTTTAGTTTAGTTTTTTTAAGGATCTGAGGTTGTGTGAAAGTCCACGTAAATAGTCTAATATATCGGTTGAATCATCAAAAGAGGTGATAAGGTTCTTCAGACGTACGGCACTAGCTTTATACTTTTTGGAAATCTTTCTGAACGCATAACCTTTATTTATTCTTGCTAAGTGTATTTCGTTCAAAGCTTGTTTCCTTTTCAAAGCACTTAGAAATTTCCATATAGTTGAATGGTAAGAAGAAACTTGCTGCATAAATCCTGTATGCCATCCCTCTACTGAATTGTTTGTTTTTAGCAAGTCCTTTTCTATTCCGTCGTAGCATGACCATATATATGTTAATAATAAGCTAGGGAGCACGTCGTCTTCCCCGTCTATCAGGACGTCCGATCCAAGTTTCCCTGAAGTAGTCGAGAACATTTTCTGCTTCATGAGGAATAATATTGTGATAAAATGAGCCTATCAAAGCCTTCGACAACTTTGCTCGGTGGCAGAAATCCAAGAGCTGAAAGCATGCGGATGTTCAGAGCAAATTGGGCATCAGTGTCGTAATGTGATTTGAGTCCATATTCACAAACTTTCCTATACATGCATTGACAAAAATGGAAGAAGCAACCATAATTAGAACATGATGGAAATTCTGAAATGATTGTATTTATCATCCCCGTTTCAAAATCTGTTAAAATCGAATCGATGGACAAGTTAGGGACAAGGGTGTGTGTATTAAGTCGAAAATGCCGACTGACGTAATGTCGACGGACAAAATGTTGTTGGGCAAAATTACATAATGTGTCGAAAGGGGACAAAATGTCGACGGAATAAACGAAAACTTTATTAAAAAAACATAATTAAAACTTTATCAATGATTCAAATGTTACAAATTAGAGAAATTGATATTAAGAACAAGACATAAATGAAGATACGTTTGATAAACATAAGGCATAAATGATAAAAGTTGTATCAATAAGCACAAAATTTATTTAAAAAGAATAAAATGTTATCAGTGATAAAAGTTTTAAAATTATGAGCAACTGCTGTCAAGAACTGTATCCCTTGATCTGGAGTATAATTTGTGACTATGTTCTGTAATCCCTGGTTGATTCTAATATATTTTAGGTTCTGGCTTTCAATTTCTTCCCCCCGAGTTAATTAAGATACCAACATTTCTGTACTTCCTTTTTTTTTAACAAACTTTTCTAAAGGTTTGCTTAACAACCATTCTCCTTTTAAAAGCATTATGCCACCCCTTCGACCGCATTATTTGTGCGTGGCAAGTCATTTACGACACTATTGTGAACTGACCACAGTTGGATTTCGTAACAGGGCTTACATTGTCGCCCATGTTGGGCTACACCTGACCATGCCGCTTCAAAATACGATAAAAATTCATCTAGCACAGATTCTACTTCATCCGTTAGAGAAGCAAGAAGCTCATCAAATAAACGATATACGCAATCAGAAGGAGCAAATGCCAATGCTTGAAACTGCTTTATGATGAAAGCATTCCTGGTTTCGGCATGCCAGGACTGTAAGCCAACCGACTGTATTTTGCGCCAAAGGCATTGGCCAAAATGAAAAAAAACATCCATACATAATAGTAGTTGGGAATCTTCTTTATACTATTAATAGCGGCTCTCTTGAAATTAACACTGATTGAGGTTGGGTTCAAATTGCGGTCTTTTAAAAAATTTAAAATAAACTCGTAAGTTTGCTCATCCTTCTTGCAAGTAAGGCAATACACCATTGGTAGGGTTTTGTTATCTGAAACAAAGGCATGAATGGTATACAACTGATTCCCTAAAAGAGGTGAATCAAACTCCCCATCGCAAAGCCATGTTGCATGTTTCTAACATTCTAAGATTGTTACATGCTAAGTAAATTGTAATATCCTCATTTTCATGTAACAAAAAACCTTCTCATCTCGTAGTTGTAATCAAACCTTCATCTCTGTTACTTACATTGCGTTGTCGCCTAATTGTACGAGCAATTGGCTCTTTCTTTGTTAAAGCGCCACACACATCTAGTATTACGTTTGCTGTAGCGTTGTGGATTATATATGAGGGAATATCTTCTGTAACACTGGCCATGGCTTTAATTTTGTTCCGAACTTTAAGAGCATCACATCTGAGATTATCAGGCTGGTGATAATAGCTTGTCAAAGAAAGTATAGTATTGTTAGTTGTTATTCTTCCACTACAGCATCTACGTGTTTCACAGCGCCATAAAATTGTTTTCCTTTTGCTTATCTACAGCTGAAGCATAACCTTCGTAAAGAAGTGTCTTGCCACCTTTATTCGTTTTTGTTATCTCCATTATAGCGATGGGCTGGTTTATAAAAACAACTTCAACACACTTCGGATCTTGACGAACTAATGGTGATAGAAAAAATATGCTAAAACGTTAAACAATCTAGCATTGTTAACAACTTCTTTATTAGTGCAGCAGATTGCTGTAAAAATCGTTCAGATAGTGAAACAAGCATGAAATTTGGCACAAACATTCCTAAGACTACGCTCTTAGAAAAGGGCGCTGGCCACCTGAAAATCCAAGATGGCGGCTATTTTTCAAAATGGCCGCCATCTATGTTGAGATTCACTGGTTTGGGAGCATCTATTGATGGAATATGCCAGTTTTTTTTTTTTTTAAACTCGACTTTTAGGTTATAAAAATGTTCCATACCACACATTTTATTGAAAACCCCTTACTAAAATGAATTGTAACCAAGATGGCGTATAAAAATGGTTGCCATAAAAGTTTTTTTTCTATCCACAGCGCTAGCAGACATAGAGACCAACTGTTTTTATTTAATGGTATATTCATGTGATCAGACAGTTTAACTAATATGCTATTTTCAACTGAAATAGTAATGGTATGGTCACATACAACATTGTGTCTAAGACTGTAACCATAAAAAGAAAAGAAGAGAAATACGGACTAAACGCAACCAATCTATGTATAGGTCTCTCAACCTACACCTTTGAAAAATTGAGGATAAGAAGGTAGGCATAGCATGACACGTTGGATGCCAAGCCAGATTATCTACTGAAGAGAGGGGCAATATTTATCTAGACTTTCACATTTGCAAGTGCACAGAGCTGTGCAGGGAAGACCCAGCTTGTAGCACTTGCACCTTTCCTGACAGCCTGCTTTGCATCCACATTTGGTAAGCTGTTGGCAACTCTTGGCTAAGGGCGAGTTGGTTGTCCAGAGGACTTGCCATGCTTCACCAGACTTTGCCATCCCCACTCAGCAGGGTTCTCTGGCTGTGGCTGACACTGGTGGCCTGCCCCACACACAACCAGCCTGGTACGCAGCACGCTTGGTGTGTTGGAGGAGAGCTCCTGGTTGGTGGAATGGCCTCATATGCCCTTTGTTTTCTGGCAAACATATCAAGTCTAGCTCATCCACAGTGCCAGCAGTGCTGGATCTTTCATACATAAGTATGACAAACTCTCCAGGACCTTTCAGGTCACTCTCTTCCACTCTGAGAGGGTAGTGACTCAGTTTGGAGAACACAGTGGAGGCCTCTGGAAAGATGTTCCATGTCTGCCAGGCGGTCTTCTTGCCCTTGCTCCGGAAGGCTGACACTGTATCACAGCCTGTGAACGCATGGAAGAAGAGCATGCCATTCACCTTCTCCTGGCCCAGAGAGTTGCACAGGTCATGCACAGCAATCCAGCGCAGGCTCTGGCCTTGGCCAAATGCCACCCATAGCTTCTCTAGCCCTAGATTGTGGAGAGTGGAGAAAGCACTGACTGCAACGACAAGAACATCTGTGTCATTTGCTTTAACCGTGATGGTCTTGGCTCCATGTTCTGTGGCATATTTGGCATGGAGAAAGATGCTGGTGTCAGCTTCCTCATGAGAGCACTTTTCCAGTCCCTGAAGACTAGATTCTCATGAGTGCTGAGGACAGCAGACCCTTTCGTGGCAATGACAACATTTGTGGCAGACATCTGGGCAACTTTGTCTGCCAGAACTGGAACAACTCTGTCTTGTTGGCATCGTGTCTTAGAAATTGCGCCAGTTGATGGAATTGTGTTCTTGTCTGTCACCTTGCGCCTTCCTCCTGACCACGTTGGCTGTGGCATCTCCTAACTGAGTCTCAGTACTTGTCATAAGAGATACTGAGGCCATACTGATGTAAGCATTTCAACCAGGTTTCTCTTTGATTTTGGCATAGACTGAGAGTCCCATGTAGACTGGGAATGGTGTTCTCTGTCTTTGAGTGTCTATGAGTTGTTGCTCCCTCTTTGTATCGGGGAGGATTGAACACATGAGCTGTGCAATGGCCTGGTCTGACTTTGATGCTCCAAATCGTAACTGTGACTTGATGTCAGCCCCATGCTCAACCATCCCTACAAACTGGAGCAGGAGACCAAACAGAATCCATGTACACAAGCCTCAGAAAATGTGCCATCAAACCGTGACTGATGATCAAGTATAGACTTTCTGAGAATATTTGCTGCTTTAGCAATGATAACTGCCTCTGAAAGATCAGATGATTGAGCAAGTGCTTTTCCCACATCCTTTTGAAATGCAAGTAATACATCTCTGCCAGATTTATGAGCCTCAAGTTCTGGAATTTCTGCCAGAAGTTTGTCTTTGAGTCTCGTGGAATTTACACTTGGTGACTCTACACCTAATTGTTCCAGACGTTGTTGGTAGAGGTGGCAAATATCTGCCAGCCGAAATGTGACTGGATCATCTGAACAAAGGTTGTTTTCAACAATGTATGTCATCAGTTCTGACAGAACTAGTGGATACACATCTGATTCTGACTCAGTGCTACCTGGTCTTTTCTCAAGGCCTCAGGTAGGACCTTTTCTGTTGTAGAGGGCACAAAGACAGGCATGGTGATATTTTAAACCCTGTGCAATGACATCCCCACCAGTCAACTTAGCAAGGAGCTTGCCATCACTAAGCATTCTGCACATTCACGCAATTTCAAGTCAAGGCCCTTAGTACTAGCCTGTCTGAGATCAGATGCAGGTGCCACTTTCTCACAGAAAATGCAAACTTCATTGTCATGACTGGTTCGGCGCAGTTTTGCACGACTAGTCTCAGTGTTGCTGGTCTGGTCATTGGATTGTCGCTTTTGCACGGTCCAGTTTAGTGTTGTTAAACAACAAGCGACAGTTCACATGGTATTTTGCTGCATTTTTCCTGAGAGTGGCTCTATGCTATCACCTTCATCCAGCCTTGCTGGATCCATTATCAGTGGCATTTCATTAATTTCACTGAACATGGGAATGTTCCTTGCCAGCATTGTGTACCCATCATGGTCTAGGACATGATGACTTGGAGGTGATGTCAAGTGCTCACCTCTTTGTCCTTCTGACAAAGACAACACAAACTCCAGTTTGTTTTTCTACTGCTCAATATTGGATTGGCATCACATTCTGCCATGATTTCACTTTTGATTAAGGCCGAGGGGTTATCCTTTTACCACCATAAACAAAGCACACATTCCTGTATGGGATTCAACTAGGTTCGGTCTCCTACACCTAGCCCGATCATTCATCCAGTGCCATTTAAGTCCCGTGTGATCTGTACACCATCCGGGTAAGTACATGAACCATCATGTACAGCCCCCATACCCTTGGCTCGGCTCTCCTGCGCTGGCACATCCTGTCTATTCAGGTGCGGCTATCTAACTATAGCTGGTCTGGGGCTGTTAGAAAGCATTTGGGACACTAAACTAAACTATACTACAACTACTAGTCTAAGACTACAGGATTAGTAAAGCTGGATTAGCTGGCACTGAACCCCATGCTGAGTTACACAGCAGTGATGTCACCAGTGTGCTCTGGTTGTATGCAGACATACACTCTTTTTACATTTATTAATTTTCCTTCAAAATTGATGAGTTATTCGAAAGAGATGGCCTCATTAGGATCTAAAACCACAGAAACCAAGATCCATGCTTAAAACGATAATTGTTGAACGGGCATTATTTTCATTATAATTATTGTTTCTACCTTTTCTTGGCAGCCATATAGCCCCCATATTTAAAGGTAAACTGTACTGGGAAGCTACAGAAACATAATATTCACAAGAAATAGTATGGAAGAGCTTTACCATATTGCTAGAAGCAAATACATGCCATTCTAGTGAAAATTAGCCAAAATCTGTCGATACTGGCCGCCATCTTGAATTTGGCCGCCATTAAATTTTTTGCGTGGCCAGCGCCCTTTTCTGATAGAGGAACTTTAAAGCAATTTGTGCAAAAATTTCATGCTTGTTTCACTATCTGAACGATTCTTATGAAATATGCAATTATCTGCTGCACTATATGAGACAACTAGCAATTTAACTTGCTTTATTATAGATAGATTAACAGAACAGATAGAAAAGGAGATAGAGAGAGAGAAAAAACTAAGTGAGAAAATGAAAGGGAGTTTGTAAAAAGTAGAATAAATTACTTTATTTCATTTATTTACTGTCATCGCCATTTTGTCCTGTTCGAAGGGATGTCTGTATTTTGCCCGTATACATTATGTCCGTCGACATTATGTCCGTCGACATTTTGTCCGTCGACATTTTGTCCGCCGACATTTTGTCCGTCGATATTTTGTCCGTCGACATTTTGTCCGTCGATATTTTGTCCGTCGACATTTTGTCCGTCGATATTTTGTCCGTCGATATTTTGTCCGTCGACATTTTGTCCGTCGATATTTTGTCCGTCGACATTTTGTCCGTCGACATTTTGTCCGTCGATATTTTGTTCGTCGACATTTTGTCCGTCGATATTTTTTCCATCGACATTTTATCCGTCGATATTTTGTCCGTCGACATTTTGTCCATTTTTGTCCGTCGATATTTGTCCGTCGATATTTTGTCCGTCCGGCAATTTTGTCCGAATATTTTGTCCGTCGACATTTTTGTCCGTCGATAGTTTGTCCGTCGACATTTTTGTCCGTCGATATTTTGTCCGTCGATATTTTGTCCGTCGGTTTCATTTTGTCCGTCGATATTTTGTCCGTATTTTGTCCGTCGATATTTTGTTCGACATTTTGTTCGATATTTTGTGGTCGACATTTTGTCTGTCGATATTTTGTCCGTCGACATCGATATTTTGTCCGTCGGTCGATATTTTGTCCGTCGACATTTTGTCTGTCGACATTTTTGTCTGTCGATATTCCACATTAACGCCATGAATGGACTTTATTTGTCTAAAGGGTTCCAATAGGTGTTCCCTTTTTGTTTTTATTTATTTATTTTTTTTATTTGTTAGCAACGTAGATGAGGAATTATAAGCTCCATTTTTTAACATGAATGTTGTAATGATTGTTCATATATACTGGGTACCGTTTTGAATATCCCGTCGGCATACCAATTAACGCAGGTAGAGAGAAATTGCAAGCTCCGGTGTATGGAAAAGATTAACATTCTGTTAGTAAATGGACCAAAATCAAACATTAAGAACTGGTCACCATTATTGGTTTTCGTTTGATCTTCTGTAAATACCAAACCCTTTATATGCATAGGCACAACCAATCCAATATCATCCTTTTGTCGAACACGGCACACTGTTCTTTTGATACTATTTATAGAAGGTAAAGCCGCAGCTACGGCTTGCGAAACTTGAGATACTGCACTAGATATTACGACGTGGGTGCTTCTCTGCTGTCTTTCGCCTTATCTCTCACTTCATTCATAAACTGGTAAACCTCCACGCTCGCAGGATCGCCTGCGTGATTATGTTCTCTTGGAACAGTCGTCAGCTCATTGTCTATCGTTGTTGTTCGGCTTTTGCACTGATTTTCAAAATCTTTAAATTTCCAATATGTTTTGTTCATCACTTGTTTATCTTTTACTAATAAAAATCCGTTTAAGAGGAGTATTGGCTTTCCTTTCGATCTCTGGACAAATTCGGCCATCTTCAAGGAGGGTGCTTACACTTTGAAGTATATTATTATAATAATGCTCTACAAAAACTGACTTTCTAATGAGAGAGAGAGAGAGAGAGAGAGAGAGAGAGAGAGAGAGAGAGAGAGAGAGAACGTCTACTCTTGTTCAGCAATTATAAAAATAATAATTTTCTTGTAAATTCATGAAAATGGACCTCATGCGTGTCTGACCTTTACAGCTTTAATACATTATTTAAATTTCCTGGCAACCAGTCACTCCCACACCACAGAATATCTGGAACAGGTTCATGTCATATTCACAGCCCACAACATAAACCTTTTACACTATACGGTCCAGTGGAAACGAAGGTGTAAAGGACGGGATCATACTGTAGGATGATACTAAAAATACGACTCTCAGTCGTCTTAAAAATCATATTGGTTTTAAGGAATTTAAGTTTTTTTGTTTGTCTGTCTACCTGTTTATCTATATTTGCTGATATCTACACTGTTATTTATATCCTCCTTTCTCTGTTTCCTGCGTATATTTTCAGTAAGTAAAAATTAATACAAAACTGTGTATGGTTTAGCAAATGCAAGCATCTCTGCTGTTCTTCTTAGTACAGCAGAGATGCTTCCAAGTTTAAGACTGGATTTGAAATGAATTATGAAAATCGTATGACGTTTAAGTTTGTTGTACAATTTATTAACTGGTAGCCTAATAAGCGCTACCATGCTTATTGTATGCTTTAACTTTATCTTTTTTTCAATTTATTAGTATTATTGCTTTCCTTGTAAACTGTTGGTAACCAAAGAATAATATGCCCATGATTATTAAACAGATTATAAAACAAAGCATTAAAACATAATGCAACATAAGAATTTCATTTCTGTTATGATATATACTTCTACTTTTCCATATTTTTTTTTTATGCCAGTCTTATTTTTTACCTATACAGCACTTGCATATCTGCCTTTTTATCGATTTTAATAAATACGTATGCACCAGACACTAAGCATTTCCATGGAGGCTAATACCAGGATCCTTTTTGTTCAACTCCTACTGTATTTACAGTTTCTTTAAGTACAAATCTTCACCTACAAATCCCTTAGCCATTTTTCATCACTGAATAACAGGTAAGTACTAGATAATTCTCTCGACCCTTATAACCCCAGTTGAGGCTGGACCTCCTTGTTATTGCGTACAGGTGTGGATTTGAGATGGTTGAGAAGTGTAAAACCATAAAAATTCCACTTGTCCTACCGGTTTGGAAATTTGGCACAGCCTCCAGTGATGCAAGCAATCATACCACTAATAAATCTCTTATGGAGTTGAATAAGAATAAATATCACCTTTGTTACCAGGAGTTACACCCCTGCATGCCCCCAAAGCCATCCCGTAAATATCCTATTAAAACAAATTTCTTGGTCTCTCCATCACCATGTTTTCTATTAGTTTTTTACTATAGCAATAAAAGCAAATAATCTTTGGTAGAGAAAGCACACCGTTCTCACGCATGTTTAAATTACAGAAACTTTTATTTCTTGTTAAAGTTTCCTAATAACAAATCTCTCACAAAGGGGAAGGAGTGAAAGTATTTACAATTGCATTAATTCTTCATGAATCATCAGTGAGACAATCCAGGTCTGAATTTCTAGTACTCAATATCTGATATCCTTGGTGGTGATATTTTCGTGGAGTTTTAAGTAATTACAGTTCAACCAGCAGATATCCTTGAATATACAAGGATGCTAACCATTTATGAATACTATGAATCGCTGCAAAGTTGCTTCCATATAAACAGAAGGCTCAGCAGCTGATCGTCAGTCCCTCATTCACTCTTGTCTTACAAGCACCCTAGTTCTTTCTTTTTCAGTATCAGTTATCCAACGTTATCAAGGTTCTATTTTTCATCCTTCCTGCTGACAACTCCTGATCAATCTTTTATTTTCATCGCCTTGGCCTCCTACATTCTTCCTATTTGACCCTCCAACTCAAAGCACCTCGATGAATCCTTTCTCCTATGTTGATTTTATTTTTCTTGCTATTTCTTAAGCTGTTTATCTCATTTCTGAATTTTTTTTATTCCTCACTCATCACATACTTTACGCAAACAACCCATCTCAGCATCTTATTTATATATATATATATATATATATATATATATATATATATATATATATATATATATATATATATATATATATATATATATATATATATATATATATACTTAATAAGATGAATGAAACCTAAATCTCTAGAACATTATTTTTGTCAGTATTAGTTTCTAATATAATTGGAAACGTAGTGTCAAAGGCATTAACATGAAAAAAGAAGATAAAACTTCTCATATAACTGCTTTTCATTATTTTTTGCAAAACTTCACTAACTGTCTAGTTTCACTTTTGCTGGAACTTGTTCTCGTTGTAGAGAGCACGGAAATATTTGATAGAAAAAGAAACCCATTTTTCCTCTAAATTTTCAGTTCTTCGGTGTTTGCAGAAGCGCTGGGCTTTGATGCACTATTTGATCTTTCGGAAAAGTCTCTGTCACAGCGAGTGAAGATAAACAGCTTCCTTTTATCCTGGAACATCCGACGAACACCTTTCCTTTTGTGTTCTTTTTTTAGCCTAATAACCTTTGGTGCCACCAGCAGCACGTAAGAACTGTGTCTATCTATAATACAGCGGGAAATATATATAGTAAAAAAAAAGCATAACTGGATCTCTTCATCATTCAATATCCATGAGGATCATGAAAAAAAGTGGGAAAGCTGTTGACTGAGGGGGAATGAAATTCTTTCTCGTGATAGCGCCATCATATACCTTCAGATATTCCTGAAATATTCAAACTTACTTAGAAGAGGCCGACGACTTTTATTTCTTTAACCGTTTGATTTTTAAGGAATAGAAAACTATAATTGTTTTTATTATTGGTGTCTTATAAAATAAATTCAATTATTTTCATTGTTTTGCTTATATAGGCTGCCTTCGATATTTTGCCGTTACTGCAGCCAACGGTGTTGATGAATTACCATGTGATTCTAGAGTATGTAGTTACTGAAAGTAGTAATTATTATTAACTGACACGTTGCATCATATTAGTGACCTGTTATTCATATTTTCTCTTTTCTTTCTCTTAATATATTAATAACCTTCCACAATAAGAAAGATGTACCATAAAACTGCTTTCTGTCTATTTCCGTCTTGGGCAACGGCGATCGTGAACATTTCTGAGGATGTTTGGGAACGACTGTTTTCAGGCTGCTTTCAAAAGCAGACTTTTTAAACTGCATGAAAAACTGCGGTTCAGTGAGATTCGGCATGAGCACACTGGTCGTCCTGTTCGTTAGCTTTTTTCTTTATGTTCACATGCAGAACCCTTAAGATGTATAGCAGAGAAGAAATCTCAGACTAAAAATAATCAGTTTCTGTTCCTTTAGAATACTTTTAACATGTCCTGGGAGAGAGAGAGAGAGACACAGAGAGAGAGAGAGAGAGATTTTCATGAAGATGACCATAAGGAAATATTATGAAATGGAAATTTAATGGAGAGGTAAAGGTAATGCCATTTTGAGATGTCAAAGTATCTCTTGGGTATGCTACACTGTGATTCATCTTTGCTACGGTTTTTTAACCTTCAGAAAAAGTGATATTACATCTCTAAGTAGATGCGATCTTCTAATCTAGAAAGTAGGGAGGTAGCTTTCTTAAACGAAATCAGCACACTGGAATTTAATTTCCGTGCAAACAATTTTCTATTGGATATTTCTCCTGTCAGCATAATATTAATTACAATGCTAATGATGATGAAATTATGGAATCAAGAGTTTGACAAGAAAAGCAGAACAGTAATTTCAACGGACATAGGGTGTAGAGGTGTTTTTAATGCCCCAGCAAAAAGAAATCCTTCCTGAATGATTTTTTTTCTTTGTATTTACCCAAAACCTATCAAAGACCAAGGTATTGAGTAATGCGTAACAGGGAATATTAGTTAGATTTACTACCTGGATAATTAAAACTCATTTAAAATCTGGGGATACTAATAATTTGGTGATCGTTGTAAAACTCATTTAAATTCTGGGGATACTGATAATTTGGTGATCGTTGTAATTCATCGAATATGAAATTTAACAAACGAGAATATTCATCATAAATACTGACAATTTTCTAAGTGGCATTTATAATATGTATACATCTCCCCTATCGTTCTGTGTTCGTGATGTATCTTTGGCCTTATTACTAACATTTCAGTGTTGTTGATTCACTGGAACATTAGAGAGAGAGAGAGAGAGAGAGAGAGAGAGAGAGAGAGAGAGAGAGAGAGAGACCATATTTTTAGACATTTACTTTACTGACCTAATCAAGTAAAACTTTCGATTAAAACTGTTTGTATCCACATGCTTCAATGAAAACTCATCCGTTGTAACCCTTGTAATATATAACCACCGCAAAGGGAAGGGTGCTCTGGTGAAACAGATGTCTTAATTGATATGGAAGAAACAAGACCTATAACTATAAAGAGGCAAGATATTTTTGTTGTCATTGACATTTAAAAAAAGGAAAGCCTGAAGACATCAGTCACAAGAAAATGGATTAAAATATACGTTTGTTCCCATTTTTATAATAATCAAGCCGAAGTAAAGATTGAGATATTCCCTTTCTGAGAAACCTTCATAATGTCAAAATTTTGAGGATGAAGGAAAAACATATTTTTGATTCTTTTGATCTTTTATTTTACATGAAAAGTTTTATAGATTAAGAAAGTTTCTCATCTTACATTTTTCTTGTACGTCAATGGCTATTTCAGGAGAAAGTCTCCACTTATTCTTATACCATAGCAAGCCTTCTTTGTTTGCTCTTTATTATTTTTTCCTTCTTTATTTTATTAGCCGAATTTTAGGGAGCATAAACTTGCTACTTTGAACAGAATACAAGAGTAACAAGAACTTCGCAGAAATGTAATGGCATTAGCTGAACTATAATGTCAGTAGTGTGCCGTCTGTTGGCAACTCTTCCAATTATGAAAATATAAATTTACCTCTCCCAATGTAATCAGAAACTCCGTTTCAGTTCTTCATTCACAAAACTGTCACATTTAAATTTATTGTTGTTTTCAAGATTCAGTCAGAATGACACGATTGTACTTTTGTTCAGATCACTTGAATATTATATAGTCGCTTAAACTTTCAACGCGAGCACATCACTGTTTGGTTGACAAGAAAATAACCGAAAACCGGCTTCTCGGTTCTGTGTTTGTCAAAGTATCAGATTAAAAAGTCTAGAAAAGCCATGACATTTTGGAATATCTAGCGGTATAACAACTGACAGATCTGAAAATAGTTCATTGGATAACCGAATTTACTCCATTATAATAGACCCAGAAGTGAAGAAAACAAATACGTAAATTTGTTAAAGGATCGGTAAATTACAAGTTTTTTTTCTCATCAATAATTGTTCGTTCCTTTTTCTTGTTAATTGATAGTAACGTTTAAAAAAATATTTTTCAAAAATGTCCAGTTTGCAGTAAAAAAACGCAGACGGGCCAATGCTAATTTTGCATTGCTAGAAAACAAAAGGAAACACCTGGCCTTTATATATCAGACTTCATGATTTTGTTACCATACAAAAATTCATCAGTGAAAAGGAAAAGATAAATCACCACAGGTCCGTCCCTTCAATGAGAAAAGAGCTCTGGAAGTAAGGAAAAGAGAGTAGGGAGAAAAATCGAGATAAAGATTGGAACTTGCAACCCTCTCCTTCAGCCCAGAAGAGGGGATCTCTAAATAGTTGCCCTCGGCAAAAAGAAAGCGAGAACACTGTTTATTTTGACATAAGTGATACAGAAATATTAGCATATAAAAAGCATATTAGGTGATACAGAAATATTAGCATGTAAAGAGCATCTAGAAAATAGGGGAGGAGAAAAGTATAAAAAATGTCTGTTCCGTGCAACCTAACGTTGTATTAGTTAGAACAAAGACAAAACTCGCAACATCGAGGCGCACCATATTATTTTCTAATGCAGGTTTTGAAAATTGAACCTTGAAATTCTATATGATAAATGAAATGTAAGTTGGGTGAATTTCTTTAGCATTAGGATAACATTCTCTCTCTCTCTCTCTCTCTCTCTCTCTCTCTCTCTCTCTCTCTCTCTCTACTGAAACATGTACACATTCTCACATGCACAAACAAACAAGTGAAAGGTAAGCACTACAGACACGGAATTTCCTAGAACTCCTTGGCGGTTGTATGGTGAGAGCATAAGAGGAGGGTATGGAAAAGAAGGTGCGTCGCTCAAGCATAAAAGGCAGCGATTGTGCAACTAGACGTTTCACGATAAAAGGGGGAAAAGCTGTATATGTCGGCATGGACGCAGAAAAAAAAAATAATAGCAGAATGTATTGGGATTAAATATGGACGGTGCTCTGAAGTATGATATAGAAGGCACCTTTTTTTACATAGATTTGTAAGTTTTTTGTTTTTGTTTTTTGTTAAAGAGATTGAAGAGGGAAAGGTGTAAAGTGAAAGGGAGTTTCTTAAAAGATTGTTTGATATGATTTAATACTGATATATTATTATGGAATAGTGAGATGAGTCAGTTGCAAGTTTACTGGAGGAGAAACTGGGTCATGAATAGAATCTGCTATGTCTCTTGTTTTCAGATTAAGAGGTGTTACCTACTTATATCGAGAAGCTACGCAAACTGAGGAAATTATCTAATTGCTTGTGATGATAATGAGTAATGGGAGAAGTTCACGTTGTTGTTTTGGAAATGCAATTATTATTATTTCAATAGAAGAAACCTATTCATATGGAACAAGCACACAGGGGCCATTGACTTGAAATTCAGGCTTCCAAAGAATGTTGGTTTCAACCTCCCACCGCAAACCCCACACTGCAGCAGAAACTGAGCATGATACAGAGCCAGTGATTTTTCATCCCCCTGGGGGAGACGCGAACCCGCAACATCTGAGTAGCGGTCCACGACCCCAACCACTATACCAGCGGAACATAAAAAAACTAAAATGATACTTGAAGAAGAAAATAACATAACAGATAAAAACCAGAGAACGGAATCTTTTGGAGTTCTGGAGGAAAAGAGAAGTGTTTATAAAAGAAAAAGCATGGGTATGTGAAAGGTCTGATGAGCCTACTGTTGTTTGAAGTGCATTTCCAATGCTGAGTGCAGTCGAAAGAAGTACGCTGAGGTTTTTAGAAAATTGTTTACATTTTATAATAAGTCTATGGACAGATGTGAGATAAAAAATGTTTCAAAAGAAGAACATAAATAAAATCCATAAACAGACAATAGTCTTCGAGCTCAATTTTGTATATTCAGCCAGTCTGGATTCGGCTTCTCCAGTAACTATCCCATGGTAATTTTGAGGATGGTAATAAAAGTTGGGTTAATATTGTTGTTACTCTGTTATTTTTTAAAGGAATAACAAAATGATAGTTACTACACAGACTATAAATATAGTTCATCCTACACGAAAAATACCAGTGTCCTCATAAGAATATTTTTCCTATTTCAGTGCTTACCTGATAAGAATACTTGCAATCACAATAAATAACTGAATTCTTCGCGTTTCTGGACGAGGCCGTAATTAACCAAATTCATAACGCGTGGCTTGAGAAGAACTGTGGTAAGAACTGAAGCTGACAGGAAGCAAACAGCAGTCTCTGCTGCATATAAATACATCAAACACACCTGTTCTAATTTTGTGTTTACGTATTAAATTCTACCAACGTTAATTATATCAGACTAAAATTATTATATATAAGAAACACATTTTGATAGGTCAGATCAACATTACTCACTTTTATTTTAATATGAAATGATTACCTCTATGAGACCGAATGATGAGTCATTTTATGATGTATTACATAAAAAAAAACATGTTTTGATATCTCGAATAAAAAGGGAAATAGTAACAGTCCTTTTAATTTTCCGTACAATTAATAAGTTCCTTCCGTAAATCTACCATATATGTTTATTGCTCTATTACAGCTTGATTTTCTACATCAAGACTAAGGTGTTGTTTTTTTTTTTTTATAGTATGGTATTTTTTATTCTCCTATTTTAATATTTCTGAATACCTTTGTTTTTCTTATTAAATTTTATTTAATCTGCTCCTTTTCATCGTTCAAGTTTTATCTGCCGTGTTCTTTGCGTGACTCCTCGTCGTTGCTGTAGCGAGAAAGAAATCATCCAGCCTTGAGGAAAGGCCTCACTTTGCATTAACGATTCATATTTTCTGGACTTCCCTCCTTTAAAGGTTTTCTAGGCGAAGCTAAGCTCTAGAGCATTTGATGTTATGGGAAGAGCATGTTTCTCAAATAATTGCTTGGAAAAAGTATTTTTTATTGTTCTACATGATGTTCATGTATTTTTGGGATTATGTAATGAACACTTTTTTTGAATGAAGAATTTCTAGTAGGAAGGGGTTATAGTACTTAAGCAATCTTAAAATGACCGATCATTCACTTTCAAAGAGGATATCATAATTTTATATTAAAAGTTGCAAGGAGGAAGTAAGCATTACCGACCTGACCTATCAAAATGTATTTCAAATATATTATTTACACTTCTGATATAATGTGCTAAACGTTGGTAGAATATGATACGTAAAAAAAAAAATAAAAAAATAAAAACGACTGTTTACCGTAGTTGGGTTCAGGGACTGTTGGTTCTCTTTTGGTTGTTTTGATACTTTTATTCACACTGATGAAGCAAAAATCATTATATCAGTACTCTCTTAGATGAATGGTTATGTCAACTGGGCATTATTGTCATACGTTGACCGGCGGTGAATATTAACTGAAAAAGGTGAGGTAAGGCCCTCTTAAAGGAGAAGGACTAAGATTTTAATTCAAATGTTCTAAACTTTCAGGTAAATCGGATGCAACATTTTCCGTTCTTTTCAAAGACCCAACTTCCTTGGTTTACGTCTAATGGGTATTTTTCCTAACTGGAAAGCGATTCAGGCCGAGAGAAAAAATAAAAAAAACTTACTTCATTACCTTCGGTAAACACAGCAGTCACTTCGCCGAGGAACTGCCGATTTTATGACAAACATAACTCACGAAAATGAACATGCTTTTTTAAACCTCATTTCAAGTTTTTTTTTTCAACGATACTCAGTGTTGGTTAAGATAACACCACACACACACACACTCTCTCTCTCTCTCTCTTAAGGTGCAGTTGGGTGGTAGTGCAGTCAGCTCACTAACTTAGAGATCAGCGTTCTAGTCTTGGACCACACGATGAGAAACGATTTTTTTTTTTTATTGACAACAGTATTACAATAATCCTTACATTTCTATAATATGTATTTACAAAGTATTTACAAATTAAATACCATAAAGAGGTGTTTTTGTTTTAGCATCGATGAACGTGTTAGGAAGAATTTAGTTTACATCTAATAATATTTATACTGTTTTATTTAAGTTATCACTCTACTTACCCAAGCCAGTTAACATATTCAATAACAACAAGGACATTGTGCTGCTTTGTTTTTACTAGTTCTGTGAGATGAAAGTCACTCCCACACTGGCAGTGAATGAAAAATGCATCTATGCAAATGGCTCTCTATCTCTCCACATTTATCACATAGCTCGTCTTGTTTGTTATTCAACATCTTGAGTCTCTCTTTTGTAGCCAAAGTTTCATATGAGAAGCGATACATGAGTCCTTTTTTGACCAAACATTAGACCAGTTAAACAACAGATACGTCTCCTCAACAATAGGTTTATGGGGAGGTTTCAGGACTCTATACACATGCTTAGCTTTAATTTTGGGAATCACTTAAATTGGGAGCTTTTATTGTTTCAGTTATTTGCTGATAATACGGCGTTAGTATTTAAAACCAGAATAGCATATGTAGCAAAACATCACTACATTTTTACAGTATTACAAGGTAGGGAATTATTAAATACCTTCTAATGTGTTACTGTATACATGAATGTGCTGGAGAGTATAGCAGCCGCTTTGTAGTATACATTGATTACACCAATACCACCTTCTGTTTTATCTAGGTACAAGGTTTCACGCTTGATCGGCTGGTACATTCCGTTCCAAATGTACCTGAACACCTCTCTCTCTCTCTCTATCATTTTAGCCAAGTTTCTTGATAATGGAAAAATATGACTCATGTATCACACTTTACTTAAAATCATGGCTTTTTGATATAATGACAAAATTCTGTAAGATAATAGACGAATTCTCACACTTATTTTACTGATAATATTTTCCCAATTTATTTTTACACTACCTTCACAATCATTGCAAAAATAAACACCTGATATAGTTACTTCATTTTTAGATTTTAACCAGGCTAAAGGACAGGCATTTCTATTCTTCCAGGGTCCAAGACCCATTATACAAGTACTATTTCGGTTCAGTTCAGCGCCAGTGGCCAATTCAAATTTATTGATGACACGATCTGTCTCCACAATACTTTCATCATTGCCAACAATAACTGAGCTATCATCTGCGTATCCAACAACGGTAGCTTTCAGTCCATTCGGTACCTTTAATGAAATAATAACTTGATTTTCTTGATTGCTGCCTATAGTGGTTCTTTGAAATAACATACACCAATCATTGTAGATATTGGACAACCTCGTCTTACTAATCGTTTCATTTTAAAATACCATTTATACCAAGAACACTATTGCAGTCAGTGTACAACATTTTAATCTTATTAACAAATTCTTCAGAGCCCTAATTCATTATTCTCAGTAGTTTTATACGAATCCTATCAAACATTTACTCAGTCAACCTTAATAGTACACCTTAACTTTCTTATTGTGTTCGTTAACATAATAAATGACATCTCTTATAAATGTATTGTTGTGTATTGTTGATCTACCTTTCACGGAGCAGAATTGTCTTGAGACCTAATACTAGATAAAACACCTTTTATACGATTAGCCAGTAATTCAGCAATACATTTATAATCAATGTTTAGTAACGACATTGGTCTCTAATTTTTTTAGCTCATTTATTAGCGTTTTCGAAACGAGCTTTATTATAGCTGCATCGCCTTTCCCAAAGTTTGTTTTCCAGTCAATAAATTTTACTACCATAGTAAACTCATGTTTTATGATCGGCCACACAGCAAATAAAACTCTAATGCTAGACATCTTCTCCAAGTCTTACCTTTATTCATTGCTCTAAAAGTGTCATATTTCTACCTCAGATACACTCCCTTATCTAATATTTGATTTTCTGCATCACCAATATCTTTATCAACAAATTGCAAAGTAATCTTGGAAACTATAATAGGATCTGTGTTTGTACCACCAGAAGAGGGCTTCAGAAATAAGATTTAACATATTGAATAATGGCCTGTGACATTATGGAGGATTCCCTCTACATATTTAACATTCACATAACTTTCTTTACAGCCCATACTTTTCCTTTCTCAATGAATAAGTGAATTTGTTCCTCTTTAAATCTATCATCACCTTTCATCGAACTTTTATTCCCTCATATATCTTCTTTTTATTGGTTTTATCCTGCCTTTAAATCTTTGATACCAGCTACGATTTACATCTTTACATGAGTTTTACACATGCCACTTTTAAAATGCTTTGGAAAAAGTTGGAGTGTCCTGTATTTCTCCTAGTGCTTGTTTTGTGGCACACAAAGAGATGCTAATTTTGCTTTACAGGCACGTCCCCCTGCCAGATCAAGATGTTATCATTTTACTAATTGCTGACTTCGAATAATTCCACAGTAATTTAAATTCTCTATAAAATCTGTCCCTCTCTAACAATGTATGCAATTGAGCATCCGTACCCCTTACCAGTCTTTGCTATTATTTACAATTATCTTTGCCATTACCGTATTATGGTCAGTCATCGACAATGGTATAATCTCACCTAACTGTATATCATTATACAAATTTGTAACATAAATTCAGTCAATTGGTGTAAAATTTTTGAAATATGTACAGTACAAAGCATATTGGTGGAGAACCAAGCATCTTTGAAAGTGACGGCTGGCTTCACTCTAAACTACGCAAAGCCTTCGAGACGGTCGTCGCATGCTTACCAGTGCCCACATCCCGGCTGACACAACACAGTGAAGTCTCATGCCATGAGGTTTCATATATTATTCCACAGATAATATAAGATATCATCATTAAATAAATTCTCTCTCCGCTTTTCCTGTGGTATTCCTGAAGGGGCGCAAATATTTAGCAAAGTTAACAAAGAATTCTGGTATTTTACTCTTACTACGCTTTGTGCCCTCTTCATCTTTTTCTGTCGATAACATTTCGATAACTGGTTTTGTTAAACAAAAAGCACGTCCCTTCATTAAAACAATCAGATTCATTTATTATGATATCAAAGTAACCTTCTAGATACCTAATCCTTGATTTATCTCTAACATTATGTTCTTGTAGAAATAAAACATCAGCTTATATTCCATTACGCAGCATTTTTTTGCTTCTTAGCCTATCCACCTTTATTTGTCATATTAACCCACGTATGTTAATTGTAAAACACTAGAGTCATGGTGAATGTTAAGGCTTACATTATCGTCAATCTATGCGACATCATTGGAACGACTTTTTTCCATTTTGCATGTAACCAAGTGTGATTCACTATCTATCCTCCTCGCTATTGTAATCAGTTTATGTCTCTTTACGGCAACATTTCTATCATCTACGACAAGGACCATCCACTGAACCTTGTAGTATATGTTAATTGAGAATAGTGCATAAGAGGGTTCAATGCAGAAGCTCCAATCAATCTAGCATCCAGCATTTCTTCATCCACATCCTGATCACTTGGACTGTAAAACGTTTCGCTGCCGTAATTTTCCGTCGCTCTTGGAGAATCTCTTGCTATGAAAGGTGTATCATTTTGTTCCGCAAAGCACTGTCTTCGGTTCGTCCGAGCAGGCAACCCGGTGGCAGTGCCCCTCGGACGGTCATTGTCCTTCAACAGGTCGCTGTTCATCATTTTTGGCGAACTTGACGGATGCTACATTCATTTTCATGTTTGTTGTCCGTCATCTGGAAGAAAGTGCGGTTTCCATAATCTTGACATTTCCCTCTTGTGTCATTTTCCGTTTCTATGTTCCATTCCTTTCTATATCCTCATCTCTGCCTTTCCTATCTCCGTCACGTTCATCATATTTTGCTTGGAAGTTGCAGTTCACCATTGTCTTCGTTAGTATCATGCTGTGGTCGTTTTTCACTCTCTTCTTGTGAATCAGGTGACAAGATATCCTCGGCACCTGTTTTGTCACCGTTAGTTTCTTCTGCTACTTTCTGCGATACTATTCTTGCATTTTCTCTGCTTTATGTTCCACTTCCGTTTCTTCAGTTATTGCTTTCCTTCCTGCGGCTACTAGAGCCTGGAAAATCTTCCACTGCTAGCTTGTTGTCACTCTAAATACTCTGTTTCAGTATCTTGCTTCATGAGTTCAGACCCACATTTTAAAGCAGGTTCTGCATTGCCCACAATATAACAACTGAGTCTGAAATCCGTTTTACTGTCACTTTGGAAGGGATATTCCCATCTTTATGTTGACCTTCGCCAGTGGACTCCTTTGAGCGTACCTGAAAAGGACCATTGGTTATATCTGTTGTTCTGATACTTTCAACGGCACTTAATATTTATTCAAAGAAATATTAATCATGGCCTGTATATCTCGAGGCGGCAGTGCGTATTGACACATACGTGACTACACTTTCATTTGTTATTTTCACTTTACTGCGTCATTCACACCGAGCGACATCACTTTTCTCTCGTTATCATCAACAAATTTCTGGAATATATTTCCATTTCGGAATTTAATAATGATCTTATCTCTCAAATATTGTACTATACAGTAATGTTTTTCAACTCAACATTACGTCCTAATGAAACAACAGCTGCATCTCCTGTGTAGGTTTTAATTGCAGTTAGAAATACCAAACCCACCAGTGCTCTCATAGCATAGAATAGAAAGAGCATCTTGGGGTCCCCAAACTCCTTCAGCAGAGTTTAGGTAATAGAGGTTAGGTGAAAGGAGACAAATAAGCCGTACACCCTGAGGCTAATACAGTTATGGCTAGAGATTTCCTAGTTTGTATTATCTTTGGGTCAAAAATCTTACTTGCTATCTATAAACTCTTTACATACTTTACACTTCTTGATTCAGTACATAGTCACGTGGCTAAGTCCCCCAAAATAACTCACGCATCTCTTCAAGGAACAGCTGAAAAGGGCTGATATATCGAGACAAAAATACAGCGACTCTCCCTAGCAATTCCAACCCTGAATCTCCTGAGAAACGATTTTAAGAATATTCCTTAAAATCCGGAATGCCTCTGCTGACATAGTGAATTATGTGTCTAGTTACTAGCTTTAGTCAAGCGTTGTTGGAGGCACTGTGGCTAAGAGTCTTAGAGCAAATAAGACAACATACTTTATTACTCATTACTCTGATAAAGGTATTCTGTCAAAACCAAAGAGCTTCGATGAGGTAATCCTGACTACTAGTGAAACCTTGCTATACTCAATTTCTCTTAATCTTTTGCTTAATTGAATGTTCATTAATTTTTCTTATAAATTTATGCTTGCTGGTAGTTTTTATGATTTTATTGCAAGCGCATATTTTTTAATCTATGCAAATAATAAATCTCTGGCAATGTCTTTCATAAGACTTATTAACGCAAATACCAATGAAAATATTATGGTTAGTTAAGTAAGTTTCTGTATAGTTATAATTATTAGTATAACACGATTAATATTAAGCTTTCATACTTGACTAAAACGTATGGAATAAACCCCTTATTCATAGTACACCTGACCTTAATAACTTCCTCTTGAGAATGCCTCTTGAGAATGCCCAGTGCTGATGGAATATGTGATCAAAGACAGTGAGGCTCGGTGTACTGTTTTCCTTCATTTTTAGAATCTCTTTACATTGGCTTCAAACGATTTACTTTTATAATCTGTCAATTTGATATTTAAAGATATATTTTATTTAACGAGTAAAAATAATACTGCGCACGGCTGTGTGTATGTGCATATGTAGTGTATTAATAACTACCAAAGTTCAGTCATGCAAACATTCAAACAACCAAACAATCAAGATTAACTGAGGTGACGTTCAAATCCTTCGTTTGTGGTTTCCGTGAAAAACTCCTTGAAATACCCCCACACCCCCACCCCCCCAAAAAAAGGGGGAAGGGCGGTGGCTGGCGGATTCAAGTCTTTCCTTGCCATTCATACAAGACCTGCATTGGCTAAAATACTCCCTGACCATGATTCACATTTCTTCCGCTTTCATATATTAGTATAGATGTCTGTTAAAGAAATGATCCTTTATAGTTTGTGATTTATATATATATATATATATATATATATATATATATATATATATATATATATATATATATATATATTTATATATATACACACATACAACTCTAAAGCACAAAAACATCGTAAACGGAAGAAAAAGAGGCGAATCAATACGACCCGAGAGAAATGAGGATATGTTTCCATCCCACATCTCGACACAACAATAAATGAAAGATTGGCAATAAGAACCATAATGGAGGAAGTTACGACCTTCATTTCTCGTGAGCAAGGATTAGAAAGAATCGCCCCTCAGAGGCCACACAATGGTTCTGTGACCGAGTAACAGAATGTACGGTGTCCCCTTTCCTGGTAGGAAAAGAAAATTAATCTTTCATCAAGGAACCCTATAAGGTAGTAGTACCGTTAGTGCACCTCGCGTGGCTCACTGTGGCCATTACTAATGGGCGTTTGCAGCGTACCTTGGGTCCCTTGTTGTAACCACTATTTAGCCTTTTACTTTACCACCGTTCCCACTATCTTCAGTCTTGTCCAATTTCTCTTATTATTATGTCCCGGTCTAGATCCATGTACTTCATGGATCTAAATATTATCAATAAAAGTAGCTATGGATGCCCTAATTTTATATCGGAGGCCGCACACTCCACGAAGACTAATTAGCTGGTATATTATGCCGTCTCTCCGAAAACTCTGAGAAGAGAGGAGGCAACTAAACTAAACTAGCAAAATAAGGGTCTGAACTGATGAATTAAGGTAAGCGAAAGTGGATGAAGTGGTAAACGAAATTATAGGAACATCAAAGGAAAAAATAATGGATGTTGTCATATTAGGCAAGGTTCAGAACGAATGGCAAGATTCTCTAAATTTCAATTCTTTCGATAAATAATGTAAAGTTTGATATACATTCTCCAAAATTATAGGTACAAAGCAGTAGATGAATGGTTTATATTACAACATAGTTTAGTATTCTTGAATGACTAACAAAACAAAGTCATTTATTTGTAAGAAGACAACAAATACTAACCTAAACTAATTGCAACTATTCTTTCTTAAAATAGTTACATCTGCAATCATTTCCAGCTCGTGAAGAATGATCTTAATTATGCTGGAAACAATGCATTGCCATGCATAAGTTGGGAGAAAATAAAGTTATGGAGGCGCTTTATAATAAGAAATACTTATGAAAATGTTAAACTTCAAACGAATAGTGTTTGGGTTTGAACCTTGTGATTTGTCAGGAAAAAAACTAGCTTTAGCGCTGAAAAATAAGCAAAATAATAAAAATAAATATAACAAAAACAGAAGGGGACTGGGAGTGGGAGTTATAAGTGATGATTTGTATATGACAGAAACTGTTATATTTTTATGCACTACTCAGTTCCCGTGAGAACCGACGCTCAAATAAAATCATGGAATTAAACCTCATTCGATGCTGACGTAAGACCACATACGCTCCAAGTTACCCTCCCACCCATGCGCGATAACTTATCTTTATCAGTAGTGTTCCCCTGTGCAATATTTGTTGTCATCCACCTACACATCCATTGTCCTCTCGTTGAGTGAATTATTGGAAATGATAAAGTTATTATGATTAATAAGCTGGTAATCATAACAAATATACAATAGACCCTTTGTTGATGATGAAATTTCTCTTCAAAAGCGTTGATGATTATTCCGTAATAAAGATCACTAGTATATCACAAGGCAACGGCATTCCATTTGATTGTCAAAGACATTTACCTCATGAAGAATCATAAATAATCTGCTCCATTTGCGTCTGATTCCAAAGGACAATGTTATTCGAATTAAGAATAACTGGTTTATATCCGGTAATGTATCATGGAGGTAAAAGGATAATCCAGAAATAGAAATAGAGAATGAGTAATATTTCTGTGAGTAGTGAGAGATATATATATATATATATATATATATATATATATATATATATATATATATATATATATATATATATATATATATATATATATATATATATATATATATATATATATATATATATAAAGAGAGAGAGAGAGAGAGAGAGAAGATATGTAATACCGAGTCCTAGATCTAAGAATTCTTATCGTTGTGTTTCATGAATACTGTAAAATTCCATCGCAGAGGTATAAAAACCTTATGCTTAGAATTTTCTGCTTATGAAAAGATTTCAATTGCTTTTAAAAGTGTAGACTGTAGGCTATCGAAAGAAAAACCTGATTAGTTTTAGAAGAGATAATTATATATAATTCCAATTTTTTTGTGACTTGAAACCTTTAAATCTTAAAAAAAGAAGAAACACATAAAACCCTTCGATATCTCAAATAAATAAAGTTTAGCGTGACTTTTACCAATACACTGAAGGAGGTTTTATCTTCCATGGGAGTAGAGGAACTTTGGAAAGTTTCTTAGCAAGTTAGAGATGCTGTCTAAAAGTTTCATATTGAAAAATTTATTCGTACCAAAGAACCTAATAAATTTTTTGAACTATTTCTTACACAAACAAGAAGAGATTTTTTACTTGAATGTAATTCGCAATAGTAATATGTTCCTGAATTAATATAATGAAGTGAACACTAACAGATATTTTTCAAGAATAATGGAAAAAAACGTACCTTAAATCGTTATTTCTAAATACCTTGGTGAAAATTAATAGCAGCTACACAGAAAGTCGTACGAAGCATTCTTGGAATCTTTGCTAAATTTGTAAAACGGCAAATAACTACTGAAGGGAAATAAAAACCTGATAAAACGATCTTGTGTGGCTTCACCGACTGTACCGTAGTTGTAGGGAGTTCTGACATACGGCCATGAAGATGGTAGAAACCATTTAAACTATAAAGAAATATGGAAAACCTTTAATAAACTTTCTAACAAATATCGTTGCAGTGTTTCGTGAAACAGAGAATAATTTAGGGAGATAAAAAAAATATATCGTTTCTTGTACTTACTTAAAATTACCAATCTCTTCACCCACCTTTCTGTAATCTTAGGTGATGGTGCCTGAGCCCCATAGTCTGAAGCAGGCTTTTTTTTTATTACACATCGAATTATCGAGCAGAGTTGTTGTCTTTTCATAGACATCTTCATATATGTTTGTAAAAGAGTGTACAAATTTTCTTGAGAAAAATTTATCGCATGATCATTATCCTGACTTTCACCAAACTTCTCAGTCTAAAGCGAATATTTATGGTGGAAGCCTATAAATGCTGTTTGCATATCTTGATATAATGAGGCCATACCAAGCTCACAGTTTACTTAGTCTTGAACAGAGCACATTAACAAGTTATTATAAGTGTGACCAATTATGTCGTCGGAATTTAACCCTTTAACAGGCACTACCAGAAATAATGATCGATTGATTTATAGATTTTAGGCAAGCATTAGGGCAACTAAGTTCATTCAGCGCTGAAACGGAAATTGACAGTAAAAGTTTGAAAGGTGCAACAGGAGGAAAACCTCGCAGTTGCACTATGAATCAGTTGTTAGTAGAGGGTGGACAGTAAAATGGAAGAGAATATGAACGGAGGTACAGTAAAAGGAATGAAAACAGTTACAGCTAGGGGCCGAAGGGACGCTGCAAAGACTCTTAAGTAATGCCTACATTGTACCGCATGAAGTGCACTGACGGCACTACCCCACTATGGGGTATCAGAAATAATGGTGGCAGCAAAAAACGCTCTTAGTATGTTGTAGTACAATCAAATCTAAGACACTTTAACTCCTGCGCATTTTTTTTAATTTTGCAAGAAATGGGGTCATGGACGCCCCCAACAGAATGTACTCAATGGGACCACTGCCCGGTTCACGGGAAATCGTCTTTTGACAACAGTATCCTGAACTGGATGTTTTGCCTGATTGAGATCAACTTTCTCAAGAAATTCTGATTACCTTCTAAAGCATTTCCGTCACTTTTTAGGGGCTTATCTTTCATGTTCAGTACTTTTACCTCTAATATTTATAACTTATGTTATTTTTTTACATTATTCTCAATTTCCAAGCATTACTATATTAATATGTCAACCTTTTGTTCATTATTTCATCATGTTTTAATAAACAAGACATAATAAAAATAAGGGAAAGGAAAGTGAACTGATTTTTATACCTTTACTAGGAAAAAGTGACAAAAATACATCTACATCAGTAAAAAATTAGTCAAATAGCTCAATAAAGCACTAGAAAATTATGTCCATATTCATATCACAACTATGATACGGCGTAAAACAGTTCCTGGCATCAGAAAGACAGTGCCACATTGTAAAGGTAGCACATCCACTTGGACCTGGCGATATTCTTCTTGGTGGAGCAGTTCTTACAAGCCTGTCTCATGGGGGTGATGACCGGTACATGGGGAATGGAGGTATCAATCCTAACAGCTTCTGGCACTTTTGGTGACCTCTGACCTCTGGTTGGGAGCACCACTTTCCCAACAGACTCCTGCGTAGCAGAGGTAGAAGGAGTGGGCATTAAAGGAGTGTGATCTGACCTCCTAGTGGCATGAGAGAAAACTCTGGACTTTCTGTGCATCCTGCGGTACCTGGAGATGGAGAAATGAAAAGTCTTCAGGGGGATGGATTTCTCATTTAGCCTTGGGACGTCCCTCTTGTAGACTTGCCAGGCATACACACACACATACACACACACACACACACGCACACACACACACACATATATATATATATATATATATATATATATATATATATATATATATATATATATATATATATATATATATATATATATATATATATATATATATATATATATATATATATATATATATGTATATATATCCAAACAGCGGTGGCCACAGCCAGGTATACATCAATGGGGAGGCGGACACAAAGACTTGTTAAAAAGGGTCAATTTATTCCCGACGTTTCGTAATGGTTTCATTACATTTTCGAGGGCTGTATAAAATGAATAACATAAATTACAAAAAGGGTATAAATTTAAATTGAAAAATTAAGCACAATGGGTTATAAATAAAAAAATTAAAAATAAAAGGGACAATTAAAAAGGACAATGTAATAAACAAAACAAAATCTCTCTAAAAAATATACAATATAAAAAAATACATATATATAAAAAGTAAGAAGATATGGACCAACCTATTCAGTGGCAATGTTAAAACTAAACAGAAAACGAAAGACTAAGAGAGGTACAGTGTTCCGGCAGAGGTTTGGCTGTTTAACAAGGGGACGAGTCGTTTAATCATTAATGATTCCAAAATGGCCAATTCATGGCTGCTAGAGGCTCGCCCTAAAACAGAAAAATCCTTATTTTCAATTGAAGTTTTACATATTCTAGAGTGCTTTCTGATATTCGAAAACTCTGGGTTTGTAATTTTACTACCTGTCCTATAGCTTACTCCACGATGAGAGTCTATGTGTGCCTTCAGAAGCCTCCTGGTGGATCCAATATAAGTTCCTAAATTACATTTAGGACACGTATAGCTATACACACACCCGGAGGACATACACGGGCATAAACGATCTTTGTACTTAAATAAAGACCCGATGGTGAGAGGATTAACAGGTATCAGGTGGACCTTAATGGCTCCAAACTTACTTTGGATCTGTTGTGAAAAGTTTTTTCTAAAAGTATTATCAAATAAAAATGGAAATCTAGCATAAAAATTCAATTTAGGAACACTGTAAATTGTAGGTTTGAGGGAGAAGTACTTGTCTAGAAGCGTTCGAAGTATCTTAAAGACCAGTTCAGATGGGAAGCAGTTTTCCTTAAAATATTTACATAAAAAGGCGATCTCATCTTGGAATAGGCACCAATCAGAGGTTAGCGTTAGAGCCCTGTGGAGGAGAGTAAAAACAGAATTAATTTTAAAGTTAAAAGAACAAAAACTATAAAAATTTGACCCTAAGCCCGTAAACGTTCTTTTTCTAAAAATCGTGGTGTTAAAAATATTGTTTTTTCTAAGAACTAGGACGTCTAAAAAATTACAAACCCAGAGTTTTCGAATATCAGAAATCATTCTAGAATATGTAAAACTTCAATTGAAAATAAGGATTTTTCTGTTTTAGGGCGAGCCTCTAGCAGCCATGAATTGGCCATTTTGGAATCATTAATGATTAAACGACTCGTCCCCTTGTTAAACAGCCAAACCTCTGCCGGAACACTGTACCTCTCTTAGTCTTTCGTTTTCTGTTTAGTTTTTACATTGCCACTGAATACGTTGGTCCATATCTTCTTACTTTTTATAAATATATTTTTTTAATTTGTATATTTTTTTAGAGAGATTTTGTTTTGTTTATTACGTTGTCCTTTTTAATTGTCCCTTCTATTTTTAATTTTTTTATTTTGTAACCCATTGTGCTTAATTTTTCAATTTAAATTTATACCTTTTTGTAATTTATGTTATTTATTTTATACAGCCCTCGAAAATGTAATGAAACCATTACGAAAACGTCGGGAATAAATTGACCCTTTTAACAAGTCTTTGTGTCCGCCTCCCCATTGATATGTATATATATATATATATATATATATATATATATATATATATATATATATATATATATATATATATATATATATATATATATATATATATATATATATATATATATATATATATATATATATATATATATATATATATATATATATATATATATATATATATATATATATATATATATATATATATATCTATATATCTATATATATATATATATATATATATATATATATATATATATATATATATATATATATATATATATATATATATACATATAAAAAGGCCCATAAAACACTATTTAAATGTTGCAACCATATATTTCAGGCAATTGCTTCTGTGCCCCTGTCCACTGGTAGAATATGGACAGATGAAATGTTACAAGGGTATATATACAAAACATATGTAGGTGTGGCATTAAGTCTCCGTTAGTATGCAGGTGAACGTTTCCTAAGAAGGAGGAGAGTAACCATATTCCCTAGTGGTTTTTGGCCTCATTAACTCCCCTTTGGCGACGATTCTGGAGGTCTTGTTCTCTGGGCCATCTTCTTCAGAAGAGGTCTGAGGATTAAAGCGTCGATGTCGTCCTGATTTCCAATGTCCTCCTGACAAGTTCATGTTGTTGGTTTGATTGATGATAGCAGATTCCAGCATCTTTCTTTTGTACGGATAGCTACTTTTGAAAACCAGCTCCGCCCCCCCCCCCAGCTTATGGAATGGCCAGTGTCTCTGATATGTATGAAAATCCCCGAACTCTCCGAAGCATATCTTACCGACCTTTTGTGCTCTATTATCCTTTGCGAAAGCGATCTACCTGTCTCCCCTATGTAAACCTCACTACAGTTACTGCACGGTATCTTGTAAACAATATTTTTACTTTCTGGGACAATAGCTGGGGAGACTTTAATGAATTTCTTAATAGACTAAATTCACTAGTTCCGACCATAAAATTCAAAACGGAATGGGAAAAGGAAGGAAAATTTCTGTTCCTAGATGTACTGATCATAAGAGAACAGAACAGGTATGCCTTCACAGTATATAGGAAACCCACTTTCGCTGTTTCCTATATTCATTTCTTAAGCTACCACGATGTCTCCGTAAAGATCATGGTAGGGTGCAACTTATTCCTCAGGGGGCATAGAATATGTTCAAATGGGTACCTAGACAAAGAATTCAACACGATCCACCAACACCTAACGCAACTGCTCTACCCACCCCACATTATCGAGAAGGCTATCAACAAAGCGAATAAAATATACTACAAAGGTCCCACTCACAACAGACAAATAGATTTTAACAACAAAATAAAGCTACCGTACGACGAAAACATCCAAAAAGCCACAGAACAACTCAGGTCTAACAATCCTTTCATCTTCCATTATCCCAAATCCATCGGGAGCTCGCTCATTAACGTATACTTAAATAACAAAGGGGAAGAAGCCGGAGTTTACAAGATACCGTGCAGTAACTGTAGTGAGGTTTACATAGGGGAGACAGGTAGATCGCTCTCGCAAAGAATAATAGAGCACAAAAGGTCGGTAAGATATGCTTCAGAGAGTTTGGGGATTTTCCTACATATCACAGACACTGGCCATTCCATAAGCTTGGGGGGCGGGGGTAGAGCTGGTTTTCAAAAGTAGCTGTCCATACAAAAGAAAGATGCTGGAATTTGCTATCATCAGTCAAACCAACAACATGAACTTGTCAGGAGGACATTGGAAATCGGACGACATCGACGCTTTAATCCTCAGACCTCTTCTGAAGAAGATGGCCCAGAGAACAAGACCTCCAGAATCGTCGCCAAACGGGAGTTAATGAGGCCAAAAACCACTAGGGAATCGGTTACTCTCCTCCTTCTTAGGAAACGGTCACCTGCATACTAACGGAGACAATGCCACACCTACATATGTTTTGTATATATACCCTTGTAACATTTCATCTGTCCATATTCTACCAGTAGACAGGGGCACAGAAGCAAGTGCCTGAAATATATGGTTGCAACGTTTAAATAGTGATTTATGGGCCTTTTTATATTCATATTACACTGTGGTATTACAGGAAAAGACATTCATATATATATATATATATATATATATATATATATATATATATATATATATATATATATATATATATATATATATATATATATATATATACACACACACACATATATATATATATATATATATATATATATATATATATATATATATATATATATATATATATATATATATATATATATATATATATATATATAATTTCCTGTGAACAAATGAGAACAGGAACATTAGCGTTAGTGCCACAAGTGAAAAAAAAATATTTACCTTTCCGTTTCTTTCTTGGAGGAGGTGACGAGGTTCTCCTCTTCAATAGCATCTTCAGCTAAAGCTGCTCCGACGTGCTGCTGGTAGTCAGGGTCATTGTCGACGTCATCGACATCAATTTCCTCAAATTCTTCGGCGCTGTCTTCATCACTATGGTTGAGGTTACTTGGGAAAACCCCCTAACACCTGTGGCACCATAGAAGGTTCCAACCTGGATAGAGAACGAAAGGAGCAATTGGTAGTTAATAGTTTGAACAAGCAAAGAATCGTAATAATTAAGTTATGAAGCCAATGATTATAATTAAAAATAATCATAATAAAAAAAATATTGTTGTACAAATTTGGCGACCATTATATTCATGCTATAGTTATACTAAAATTCTGCTATAATTGTGGTATAAGTAGTCAAAATATTGAATATTGAATTTTAGAAAACATTTTGCCCAAAAATCATATATTTCATGGTTATTATTAATATATAGAGCGTTTGAATGGCCTAAAATATCGATACATAGTCAAGAACACTATTAGAATCTTCCAGAACATTCAGTCCACGAATGTGTACACTAACGTAAATGGGCACATCATCCGGTTCGGCATGCTTCATTATCAATCATACTTCCCGGTAAATTTGGCACAACATCCAGTACCGGTTGAGTTTGGTTAAATGTGGTTTCCCTCGAAACGGGCGCCCAGACCGTACCGGATGATTGCACTGCACTTTTTTTTTTATATACAAGTTGTTTGTAGCGTCAGCGTTCACGTACACTATTCTGGATAATTATACAATGATCACCAAATATCTATCATGAGCAAACAAGTTTTCAGAGTCTTACATCTATTGTTCGAGTTTCGGTGGCGGCGAAAGTAAGAGCGTCTGGGCGGACACTTACATGCTACGGCTTCTGAAAATGGAATGTTTCCTTCGAGGACGAGGAGTGTGTGACGCTAGTGCGACGTCCTGCTATTAACTGAAATTCACGTAATCCAACTAAAGAGATTTGACTGGTCGCGGCACCTCGCCAAACATGAAAGAAAGATCCTGCTCAGGCTCTTTGCCCAAAAAAGGGTTAACGGCAACTTTCCCCAAAACTAACACAGCAGTAGACTTTTATCCCTCTTCGTGGTTAAGTGGTCACAGTGACTTCGTACTGATAGACCGAATGCGGGTGCGAATTCAATTAGGGATGTCGGAATTTCTTCATTTGTGGTGATTGCAATTACATAAATTTATGTGTCTAGTAAAAAGTGACCAGTAGATTCTCTCTCTCTCTCTCTCTCTCTCTCTCTCTCTCTCTCTCTCTTCTGTATGTATATATATATATATATATATATATATATATATATATATATATATATATATATATATATATATATATATATATATATATATATATATATATATATATAGTATATATATATATCACTAAGTGTGAACTTGAAAATGTAGAATAAACTACGAAAGTAGTTGTTCAAAAGTCTCAGTTTTCTCACCTTCCGGCGTGGACTTAGTGATATTCTCAAGCACGTTCGCGTTCCTTCCTGCTGCATTGATATACATATATATATATTATATATATATATATATATATATATATATATATATATATATATATATATATATATATATATATATATATATATATATATATATATATATATATATATATATATATATATATATATATATATATATATATATATATATATATATATATATATATATATATATATATATATATATATATATATATATATATATATATATATATATATAATATTTGGTTGGGAACCATTCCTGTTTCTTTAATCAGAATATCCAGCCTTCTTTTACACTAATTTTATTTAGAATCCCACTTAAATATAGCTATGTCACTGTAACACAAGCTATAAGAAAAAACCCTTCATTGCTTTTACCAAAATGAAACAGCTTTTGAACTATTCTTTGTATACGTGAACTCATCATCGTATCCATTTCAGAAGCCAAGCACCTTGCGACGTGTGTGGGTGTTTACCTGGCTTTGTTCGGAATCAGTTACCTTTTTATAATTTTGTAAATCAGAAACTCATATGCGAAACTGTTTCGTTGTTTGCATCAGTGGAAAGAGATAATAGTAATTATATGATTTATTTCACTTGGTGGATTATGGATCTGAGTATATATATATATATATATATATATATATATATATATATATATATATATATATATATATAT
This sequence comes from Macrobrachium rosenbergii, assembly GCF_040412425.1. NCBI lineage: Eukaryota > Metazoa > Arthropoda > Malacostraca > Decapoda > Palaemonidae > Macrobrachium > Macrobrachium rosenbergii. The sequence goes on from NC_089742.1 coordinate 8,065,502, forward strand.
ATATATACATGATGCTTCCTTGCAATATGTATATCCTCCCATAATTTTGATATATTTACTTTTCTATTTATCATGTATTATGTGTAATGATAATGACTGTTGAAATATCATATGTAGGCTAATATTAGATCTCAAAAGAATTTATGCTTTAGATGACTTAACAACGTAATTTAGAATTAATAATTTCTTTCCTGA